>NW_005370140.1:68113-121799 GCF_000412655.1 Myotis brandtii
ATGGCTGTTTGCAGCTGGTCACACCCCCTTCAGGGTGGGGGTCCCCACTGGGGTGCCTGGACAGTCTGGGTGAGGGCTGAGGGCTGTTCTCAGGCTGGCTGGCGACTGAAGCTCCCAGCCTCTCCTTTTTTTCTTTATTCTGGGATTTATTTACCTTCTATAATTGAAACTTTGTTGCCTTCCTGCTCGCTCCAGCTCTGAGGCTGAAGCTGGCTGAAAGCAGGTATCTGGAGTTTGTTTAGCTTCTATAATTGAAACTTTGTTGCTTTCGGAGCTGTTGCTTTCGGAGCTTAGAGCAGGCCACGGCAGGCGGGGAACCTTGGCTTCCTCCATCACTGGAACAAGCAAGCCCCCTGCTCACTTCAGCTGTGTGGCTGCCAGCCGCCATCTTTGTTGGCAGTTAATTTGCATATCTTGCTGATTAGCCAATGGGAAGCATAACAGAGATACAGTTAATTACCCTTTTTGTCTTTTATTAGATAGGATGTTACACTTCTGGGCAGGCTCAGTTTTGGTTGATGAAAACAGAGCAATGGTGTAAACGGAGGGTAGAAGTAGGTATGGCAAACCAACACTCAATGGATTAAGCAACAATCTGGCCACAAGTCCCCAGAGGCATCTGGGGAAGTCCAAGGCCAATTCAAATTACTAGATGCTTGCTCAGGTCACCAGCCCCAGCCATATGCACAGTCCAGGAGGCTGTCTCCTAAACCAGCTGTTTCTTAAGAACCAACACTGTAATCCAGAAGCTCTATCATCCCTGTTCTAAACTTCACCTACAAATCATTTCAAAGCAGGTGCTTCAGAAAATGACTGAGCTACATCCTACAGATGCATGGATATTAACACAATGGTCTTTCTTTCCCCAATTTATCATGTTCTCCTGATCTTTTCAACCTAAGATCTTAACTACAGAGTTTCTACTTAGATAACATTGAACTAATGTCATTTTCCAAGGTCCCAGACCTGATTCTCAACAAAATTATTCCCTATGCCAGAGGTCATAAACACACAATATAAATTCCTATGTGAATTAGCAGGTAACCCAAACTAGTGACAGATGCAGCAGAGAATATGAAGAACTAAGGCAGTGGTTGGCAAACTCATCAGTCAACAGCCAAATATCAACAGTACAACGATTGAAATTTCTTTTGAGAGGCAAATTTTTTAAACTTAAACTATATAGGTAGGTACATTGTTATTAACTTAATTAGGGTACTCCTAAGGCTTAGGAAGAGCCACACTGAAGGGGCCAAAGAGCCACATGTGCCTCGCGAGCCGCAGTTTGCCGACCACGGAATGGAGTTTGTGTCTTGTCTAAAGAGCCAATAGTAAGTTCAGCCAATTTTGTTGAGGATTAACATAGATAGTAGAGCGCTGGCTCAGACTGCTAAGCAAGAACAAATTATGTGCATCTCTTCCCAACTTTACTTCAGTAATATCACCTTGGTACTTTGAAATCATTCATGGTGGTAATATTTACACTACAGGATTCAGCATATCCTAAAAATCAGGACACTTTTTTGAGAGCTGGATGTTAAACATTTAGCCATAACATCAATGAACAGGCCAAGTGTTCCCAGGTTCCCCAATAGGTCAAGAGAAGCCAAAATTCAGCTGACTTTGTGAACACTCTTATAATCTGTTGGCAAGGCAAATAATGTTAAAATACCATGTTTGGCAAAATAAAATGTCACTTTGGGCCACCTGCTCAGAACCTCTGCTTATACCAATGTGTCATAACCTTGCTTATGGCTACAAGTCTTTAATTTACACCTATAAAAATCAAGCAAGGAGTCTGAGTACATTTGTTAAATCCCAGACGATTAACATTTATTACAGGTGGTTTCTTTAACGTCCTTGAATATGCACTAGCATTTGCTACCATATGCTAAGAAGTCATTATAGATATGAAAAAGTTAATTTTAGCACTGAATTAAAAAAAATCATTCCATCTGCTCAACCAAAGTGATTTATAGATACTAATGACATATCCCTCTCTTGAATAATAACATACTTTGTAAAATAGTTGAAAGTGATAAAATTCTCTATAATATTTACATGTGTATATATGATATACACATATGTATGTGTATACACACGTATATACACACACCGTGCATGCATCACATACACTCTTTACACACACACACACACACACACACACACACACACAAAGAAATAAAAAACAATATCTAGAAAATGGGGTGTCTTTAATATGAGCAATAAGGAGAGGCAAAAAGTGAAACATTGTAATCATATTACCTGAATCAGAAGAAATTACTAATTGCTGACCTCGTGTTAACACGGGACATTGTTGGACACAATTGGTGTCAGAAAGTTGGACATCAGAGGAGATAAACATTTTGTCCTCTGTAGGTTCCTTGATATCCCCGTCAGAAATATTTGGTTTAATCTTCCTCCCCGTCTCCTGAGCACAGGCCAAAATCTCTGACACCATCTATTACACTAACAATACGTGATCACAACAATTTCATACAGTTTATTTTGCATCTCCAATTGGAGATTTCTGCTAACATCCATGATGATAATTCATTTTTCCCTAGGCTTAGGGATTGTTATTGGGATTTAATATTGCAGGAGAAGCAGGTTGTAAAGATAAGAAAATCTCCTGGCGTTAATCCCTGTTACACTGACATCCTGGGATGACATTTAATTCAGAACCTATAATGTAATTGGGAGCTATAATCCCGTGGCTGTTGCTCTTCAGTGACTTGTACTCCAAATGAGATAGTTTATAAAGTTGAATAAAAAATACAAAGTCAAGAGCAAGAAACCATATACAGAAATGTCTAAAGTGCAGTGACATTTTAAAGACTGAAATTTAATTGTGCTGGTTTCCCACTCCCACAGTCTCTTTTCATGTATATTTCTTTGAAATGCAGAGTAAATGTCGCCATCCTTCTTTGTTTATGGTACGGATGAAAAATTCAATAGCTAGGTCACACCATAATCTGTCTTGCATACCCTTATAAATTTTCTATCTTTATTGCCAGCCAAAGAGTATCATCAACTTTGAAATGGAAAGCAGTGTCGGATAGAAATTCTTATCCTTTTACATTAGTCATCCTATTAAAAGGATCTGAAAATCACCCTGACTTTGTGTTTCCTTTACTAATGGCCCAAGTTCCAAAATAAAGGTAACATTGAATTTCTGAATTTTATCATGTCATTGTAATTTAGTAGATGAGCACCATAGTTCTCATTAATATTCTGAATGTGTAACTGCTCTAATAGGCAATTTAAAGTACTGCTGAGGCAGGAGAAGAAGAAAAAATCTCAATAGATTGGGTACTTTGAGATGAGAAGGTTATCAAGCAAGTACAGATTTTTTTTTACATAATATGCTTTCGGGGATATTTGGAAAATATTCATCTGCAGGGTTCATTCATGGAAACCTCACACAGCTGGAACTCTCATGACACTGTACCTAGGTTTTAAAAAGTCCACTTTATTCCAAATAAGGCACAAGTTCTTACTCCAATAGAAACTAAAACAATGACCAAGATGATAATGTTGATGGTGGAGATAACAATGGTAATGAACATTGAGGGAGTAACAGAGAAGCTAATGGGAATCCAATTAGATTATCCAACACTGAATTCTAAGATTCTTGAAGTAGTAAGATTCTAGTCACAAACTTTACAACTGTGCTTAGAGGAAAAAGCTAAAATCAGTTTCTCCTACTGAGCCTTAAATCTTATCCTAAATGTAATTTCACCTGTAAAGTCTTTTCCCAATGGAGGCATCTCTGCTATATGCTTGTACAGCAGTGGTTCTCAACCTTGGCTGCACATTAGAATCATTTGGGAATCTTTTTAAAATCCTGATTTCTGGGCCTCATCCTCTAGAATTTCTGTTTCTTTGTTACTAATGTTGTGACCTCACCCCATAACAAAGAAACAGAATTTCCGGAGAATGGGGCCCAGAAATCAGGATTTTAAAAAGATTCCCAGGTGATTCTAATGTGCAGCCAAGGTTGAGAACCACTGTTGTAGAGTAACCCTCAGTTCCCTATCACATTGTCTACCACATTTTGTTATAATTGTTTGCTGAATTATCTCCTTTGATAGCCTTGTGAGGGCAGGAATCTTTTCTGTATTGCTCAACATTATATTCACAGACCCAAGAACAGGGCAGGGCACATAAGGTTATTAAATGAATATTTATAGAATAAATACAAAAATACATCAGTCCTGGATCTCACTGCTCCATACTATCTGAAGTTTATCAATCTCTGCTTTTATTTGTTCAAATGTAAACATCATGTGTGCTTATAAAAGATATGGCTTTTACTTATGGCCTTTGGACACAGTGATCATGGCAAGTCACTGTTTTTAAGTTTTCTCATTTGCAAAATATGGATTTGTACTCAATGGTCCTTTTCCATATCAAACAAAGAATTCAACAATCATTCATTGATCTCCAAATATAGATGAGGAATTAGTGTCTGTTGAGGCATATTCATTTATTTAACAAATATTTATTGAGCACCTACTATATAGCAAACAGTGCCCAGGTACTGGGAATACAATAGTGAACAAAACATAGATATTTGTTGTATGGAGCTTATATGCTGATGAGGGGACACAAACAAATATGTAAAAAATATAAAATGTCAAAAGATCAAAACCAAAGAGAGTATGGATTCTAGAGGCCATGAAAGAACAGTGTTTAAGAAGAAGACTGTGAAGGCCAGGGGAGGGGGGAAGGGGGGAAATGGAGAGCATCTATAATAGTGTCAACAAGAAAAAAAATAGTTGATAGATCCAGAAAAATGTAGACTATGACTGAACATCAAGGAGGTGAGTGGTAACTTTGACAAGAGTAGGTTCAATGGATAAGTAAGAGGTAAAAGCCTACATAGTGTATATTCAAGAGAGAATGGGAAAAGAGAAATTAAATAGCAAATATAGGCAAATGTTTGGAAATGTCTACTATAGAGGGACGAGAAAAATGGGGTAGTAGCAGGAAGAGAGATTAGGATCAAAAAAAGCTTTATTTCAAATCAGAAAAATAACAGTCTGCTTATAAACTTATAATCAAATAGAAATGGTAGAAGAAATCAGAAACACCAATCAGAAAGGATATATGCACCCCTATGTTCATAGCAGCACAATTTACAATAGCTAAGATTTGGAAATAGCCTAAGTGCCCATCAGCAGATGAGTGGATTAAAAAATGGTGGTACATCTACACTATGAAATACTACGCTGCTATAAAAAAAGAAAGAACTCGTACCATTTGCAATATCATGGATGGACTTGGGGAGCATTATGCTAAGCAAAATAAGCCAGTCGGAGAAAGATAATATCTCACTCATTTATGGATTATAATGAACAACATAAACTGATGAACAAAAATAGATCCAGAGACACAGGAGCATCGAACAGACTGTCAAACCTCAGAGGGAAGGAGAGGGGCTGTGTGGGGAGGGGAGGTAAGAAATCAACCAAAGGACTTGTATGCATGCATAAGCAGATTTACAATGGCTACCAATATAGGGGAAATGTGGTTCCCCAGAGATCAGTGGGCTAGAGAAGACCTGGGTGCTGCTATAGTGCAAACTAGCTGTCTCTTCTTGGGCAAGTGTTAAGTTGCTGGGCCTGTTCCTTCCCTGTTATAGCTACATTAGGCCAGATAATGTAGAACATTCCTTTTAGTTCTAATGGTTGTTTCTACCTAATTTCTTTGTACTAAAGCAACATTATCATACCTTATAAAGAAAATTGCATGTTAAAGAACGAGAACACAGAGACAAGAAAGAGAAGCACTTTACTTAAAGATCTACATGCCCATCGGGGAAAGCTGCCTCCCTTGCATTGCTTTCAGCAATTTTTGTGTCTCTGATGAGTAGTTAGGTAATCAAAGGGCTGCTCAGACATGTAACTACATGGATGGGTTAAGGATTCTAACAGAAATGGGTATTAACATTAAAAAACAAAACCAACAATAAAAACAAACAAAAAGAACAAATAGAAATTGTAGAACTGATGATTCATGACAGAAGTAGGAGTTACCATACTAGTAAATACATCCTGAGTCGGCAAGAGGGAATGAGATCTAGTATATAAGTGGAAAGGCTGATCTTAAGTAGAAGAAGGGTCAATTCATCCATGATAGCAGGTCAGAAGGAAGAATAAAGGGGTAAAAATGCAGGTGTCTGGTTAGTTGTGGTGATGAGCACTTTTGGAATTTTTTTCTTTTTGCTTCTACTTTCTCAGTGAAATAGAAGCAAGGCTGTCAAGTGAGATTTAGGTTAGGAGAGTGAAGATTTAGGAGAGTGAAGATTTGGAGACTTGAGGATATAGTATATAATTGTCACCTAGAAGAGCAGAAAAATGAAAGAACGTACATGCCCACCGGAATCGAACCTGGGACCTTTCAGTCCGCAGGCTGACGCTCTACCCACTGAGCCAAACTGGTTTCGGCATGGAATTTTTTTTCTTTTTGCTTCTACTTTCTCAGTGAAATAGAAGCAAGGCTGTCAAGCGAGATTTAGGTTAGGAGAGTGAAGATTTAGGAGAGTGAAGATTTGGAGACTTGAGGATATAGTATATAATTGTCACCTAGAAGAGCAGAAAAATGAAAGAACTAGGAAAATATATTAGGGTTACAGATCCACACTAAGGGTTTATTTGAGGTTAGTAGCTATGAAGTTAGGTTTTAACATATGAATTTGGGAGGATAGACATATTCAGTCTATAGCAATCATGTTTACGAGTTTCCCCAGCCATGTTCAGTTATCGGTATACAGATAAAAAAATAGGTGATAGATTTAATTTAACCAAGGCTGGGATTTTTCTGGGTAAATATGATAAATACAGACAGGTTTCAGAGACTTAAAAATGTGTTTAAGAAATAGTTTATAAACATGCTCAAAGTCACTAATCATCCGAGAGATGAACAGGTTTCAGAGACTTAAAAATGTGTATAAGAAATAGTTTATAATGATGAGCCATAGAATTTATATTGTATAAGGGGAATACAGTAAAACTTCAATATAATGGACTAATTCAGCTGAAGAATATTAAAAAGTTGACGAATTATTTAGTTTATCTGTTTTTATTTATGTAGACACATTTGTGTTATTAAAATTAAGTATGCATGAAAAGTTTAATTTCACAGAAAAGTTTTCTATACTGTAATTTTACATGTATACTGAATATGTCTAGTAAATGTATGCATTCATCAGACACAGTGAATAAGCAAGTGCTCACAGCTGGGGCATGGCTTAACATACCTGGGACCCTTGGCTGGCACACGTTAAAACTCCTGCAGAAAGTCATGCCACGTGACGACAGAACCAATTACCAAGTGTGATCACGTGCTAATCCCATGCCACGTAACAGAACCAATTACCAAGTGCGATCACGTGCTAATCCTTTGCCCAACACTGCTTAGGAGTGGTGACTCTTGGATTTAAATATGTAGACTGTAGATGTTGATATGCAATATTTATTTATGTTGGCAAAATTACTACAGTGTTTTTTCCCAGCATATGGCCTATTTGACAAAATACATACCTGGGACCCTTGGCTGGCACACGTTAAAACTCCTGCAGAAAGTCATGCCACGTGACGACAGAACCAATTACCAAGTGTGATCACGTGCTAATCCTTCGCCCAACACTGCTTACCAGTGGTGACTCTTGGATTTAAATATGTAGACTGTAGATGTTGATATGCAATATTTATTTATGTTGGCAAAATTACTACAGTGTTTTTTCCCAGCATATGGCCTATTTGACAAAATTTGTTAAAAATAACAGTGAATTAATCACCAAAAAAATAACCTGTTAATTTAATTATAAGCCAATCTTGGTTAAAAGCATTTTAAAATTGGCAAGGTATTAATTTTCACATGTGATATATGGATTAGAAATGTTGTTCATTTAATCCGAAGTCCATTAAATCAAGGTCTGTAACATCAAAGGTTTACTGTAAAGGGCCATAGAGACATTTGTTTCCGGGGATGGAAGAAAGAATAATCTGGGGATTCTGGGCCTCTAGAGTTTAGTGGTTAAGTCAGTCAAAGGGACAATAACATAATGACATTACAGGGCAGTCATGAATATTGTTGGAAGGAAGGGAAAGTGAGGGATATGCAGGGTCCTAGATGCACTCTTGACTCCAACCAATTGAAATATGAAGGTGAAGGAGCTGTGGTCTTTTACAGAATGCCTTAAGTTTGGGGCTTCCTTTCATTGTACACCAGAAACTCTATAGTTCATTTTTTAGTTCTTGTAGAAATACTTTCTGCTGTTGGCTTTTAGGACACACTCACCTCATTTTTCTTCTACCTTACTGACTGTCCCCTGCCCAGTCGGCATCACCACTTCTGATTTACCACTGAATGGAGGGCTCTTTTCTTATCTCTCTTCTATTCTCCAACTATACTGCCTCCCCAGGAAAAATGAATCCACCTCCATTGTTTTAAATATCATGTACAGCTTGACTCCTGATTCTTCATCTCCAACTTAGAGTTCTTTCCTGAGATAATTTTTATATTCATTTACTTGCTTGATACTTTCACTTGGATGTTAATCATCATCTCAAATTAAAAATCTCTAAAGCAGGACTTTTGATTCATCTTTTTATTCCCTCCCCCAGTCTTCCTAATTTCACCGAGTAGTTTAGATCAAGGGCCTAAGGTTATCCTTCATTCATCTTTTTTTTTCCAATCCCCAAGTCAAAATGTCCAGCAAGTATCATTGGTTCTACCTTCAAACTATATTGCAAATCCAACCCCAGGAAAAATGAATCCACCTCCATTGTTTTAAATATCATGTACAGCTTATGACTCCTGATTCTTCATCTCCAACTCAGAGTTCTTTCCTGAGATAATTTTTATATTCATTTACTTGCTTGATATTTTCACTTGGATGTATAATCATCATCTCAAATTAAAAATCTCTAAAGCAGGACTTTTGATTCATCTTTTTATTCCCTCCCCCAGTCTTCCTAATTTCACCAAGTAGTTTAGATCAAGGGCCTAAAGGTTATCCTTCATTTGTCTCTTTTTTTCCAATCCCCAAGTCAAAATGTCCAGAAAGTTTCATTGGTTCTACCTTCAAACTATATTGCAAATCCAACCATTTCTCACCACCTCACTGTCAGGACCCAATCAGAGACAATCCACTAGGATGTGAGTGTGTGTGTATGTGTGAGTGTAAGTGTGTGTGTGTGTGTGTGTGTGTGTGTGTGTGTGTGAATTTAATCTCCCTAAATTGAGGTAGCTGATTAAATAGTCGCTCTAAAGAGATTTTCTTTGCATCTGATACAGTAAAACCTCAACAGTTTGAAGTCTACAGTTTAGATAGTAGGCACGAAGGAAACCTCACATTGATGAGCATGAGGGGATAGACAAGGGTGAATGGAACCCACATCTGTTTCCATTGCCTCCAGCTTTGATAACGAGACATCCTTCCTGAGAAGCTGGTGTCTTTTACCACAAAGTTAAATACATACACCTGGCCCACAGGTCAGATAATTTGAGAAAAACTCAGGGGAAGATCCAGTAGTTGCAGGGTTGGTTGCTGCCCAACCAGGTGATCTAGCAAATAAGCATCAATGTATGTGAGCTACGAAAGTGCTGCCCCAAACTACTGTGTAAAAAACAAAATGACTGTAATTTTACTTCTACCCTCCCAATCTTCACAAAAGACACAAAAAACAACTTTTGTGGCCCACATTTACCAGAAACATATAGGAAAGAGAAATCTGAGAGACTTAGTTCAGATTAGGCAAGTTGACACATTACAAAACCACTATAGTACACACTTAGCCAACTTCTTTAAAACATAGCTATACTAATTCCCAAATAATGACAATAACAAGAACATGCTTCCACCTAATGAGGCAGCTAACAAATGAAAACATGATAACCTCCCCCCTCCCCCATAAAGGATGCAAAGTCGCAAATCACTTTTTTTTTGTCTTTGGGTGATCTTCAGTCTTCTAGCTATTCACATTCCTGTTACTTAAATCTTGTGCATAAAATTAACTAATATTAACAATACATCCTATATTTGATGGCACTAAAATGTAAGAGGAAGAAAACAAGACTATTTGTTTTATGCATAAACCTATCAAATTAAGGAAGAAATATTCATAACTATTACAGTCTTCCTTTCTGTATTTGTCACATTGTTGTAACTGGTATTTATAACTGCCTTCCTCTACTACCCACTTCATATTCCTTTTGCACCCAGCAAGCACCTAAGCTGGTCCTGCTCCTTGCTGTATCAAAGAATTTGAAGACATGTTTTAAAAGCATTTTGCTCATCATGATTAGCTCACATGGATTATTTTAATAGCCTTCTTACCGTTTTTCTCTGATCCCTGTGACATCAACTACAGTTTACACCCAACAGCTAAGGTGATTATATAAAATGCAAATCAGATCTCTGATTGAAGCTTTCCAGTGGTTTCCCATTACATATAGATAAAATCTAAGTGGTTACCAAGGTCAACAGGGGCTTAAGAGCCAGCCTCTACCAACCTCAGTGACTTCGATTTCTACCAATTTCATTCTCAAACTCCAGTCTAGAGTTCCTCCACCTCAGTATACTGGCATACTGGGCCAAATATATTTTTGTACTGGGAGTTTGTCGTGTGCATTGCACGACACTTTGCAGTATTCCTAGCCTCTACCCACTAGATGCCAGTAGCACTCTCCAGTTTTGACAACAAGTATCTCTATGCATTGCTAAAAGTCCTTTAGGGGACAAAATTACTCCTGCTTAAGAACCACTACTCTAGCCATATCTGTCATGTCTATGTTCCTGGGATGTGACAATTTCTTATAATTCTTATTATGTTAACTTGACTACACATTTATTTATTTAAGTTTATTGTCCTCCCCTTCTTACTCTATTACAAATACCATGACAATGTGGTTTTTATCTATTTTGTTAATTCTGGTATCTCCAGTGCCCAGAACATTGCTAAAACTATCTTTATTAAATCATGAATGAACAATTTGGAATTAATTAATGTTCCTGCCTTCCCTTTTCTACTAAAAAAAAATTTACCTGAAAACTTCAACTCAAATGTAACCTCTCCCAGGAATTCTTACTTCACCCTAAGAAACTAGACTTTATCATGAAGAATAGTTAATCACTTGACTTCCAGGAATTTTCATGATTTCATTGGGACTCTCTTTAAATCTCTCAATCTGCATTCTCTGAGAAATGGCTCTTATAAAGCGCAGAACACAAAAGTCCTGATAACAGATCTATAAACATGTGGCCATCAGGCCAGTAATTCTGCCATTTGTTGAGGTTAATAAGACAGGCTTGCTTTGGATCTTGTTGTTCCATTACTCAGAAATGGCCCCAAGGACAGTTGTAAAACAAAGAGGAACCAAACTAAGCATGAAAACAAATGAGGGACATGTAAATAAAACTTGTCAGCCTAGCATCTGGACACAATAATTAAACATCTTGGGACTTGGGGGTTCAGTCTTCACAGGCATCAGCTCAACAAAGGTATTTCTTTATTCGTATCACATAACTCAGATTTCTTTTTGATATCAAGGGGGAAAAGTGGATTTTGAAAATATATTATTGTATTAAAATAGAAGGTGCTGAGAATGAAAATCTAATAATGATAAATGAAATGCTAGACCCAGGAGGAGACACCCTGCAATATCTGACAGCAAGGATATTGGATCCAGGAGAATTGGCATTTGAGCCCAAGACCTAGCACTTGCTCAGTGCTCACTTAGGCAAAATTATTGGAACTTTCCCAACCTCGATTTTTTAACATATAAAATCTGACTAACAATAATAATGAAACCTCTTCATTGTTTTTCTTGGAGGGTTAAATGCGGAAACCAATGTGAACTGCTTATCACAGTTTCTAGTCCAAAACAAATATTCAGTGAGTGATAATTAGTAGTAGTATAACTAATTAATGACTAATGTTAATAAAGTTTTCCTAGCTTGGTCTACGTGATATCAAAAACTTCCTCACGCACTAACATTTTGTGCCTCTGCAAATTTAATAGTCTCGGGTCCTACACTTCCAAGTAGGAGCTGGCAAAAGATTGGAACTATGGCTGCATTAGTAGATAGCATTTGCTGAACATACTCAGATGGTGGAGGTCCTTGTTCCCCAATCTCATGCCCACTGAGAGGCAGAAGTGAGTGGTGGGAATCTGCTTGGCGAGGATTCTACCTAGTGATTGCCTCTGGTCGTCATTGTTCTGCTTAATAAATGTGTGGTTCTTTTCTCCTAGGCATCTGGAAATCTGAATTTCATCACCCTTTTACGACTGGAAGAGACCATATGACTATTTCTGGTTAATGAGTTGTGAGCGGAAGTGACACATTTCCATTTGGGATTAGAATATTTAATTGCTTGTGTAAGACTTCCCAGAGTACATTTTTACTCTGCAATGACATTTCAAGATGATGGCATCTCCATCAGCACGTATAACAAGACACCAAGAAAAGCTCCCAGCAAAACCAGGTGGATATATAAGCATGATTAAGACCTAAACCCTTTTTTTTTTTCACAAAGTATTTATTTATTTTTTTTATTATTCACACTATTACAGATGTCCCTATTCCATTCCTAACCTTTGCCCATCTCCACCTAGCCCTTGCCCCTCCTTCTTTCTGGCAATGAAATAGGAATTTTTAGAGGTGAAATAGGCAGGCTTAGGAAATTTTTAAATTAAGGGTCCATGGGGAAAAAAAAACCCGCAGGGCTACAGAGCAGAGGTTACATTTACATAAAACAAGGGAGCTGGGAGAAGGTACATCTCCATAGCACAGGGAAGCCAGGTGCAGTTACATTTCCATAAGACAAAGGAGAGGCAAATAGTTACATTTCCATAAGATAAGGAAACTGGGAGTAGCAAAAAGGTCTATATTTACAAAATAAAGATGGAGGAAGAAAGCCCAGAGGGAATGGGAGAACAATGAGGGAGGAGGGCCCCACAGGTCTCAGTGATGTTTTGACCTTTGAGCTCAGGAGTTGCTATATTGACCAAATCAAAGGGAATGTTAACTAATCAGAGGGGATATCAGGATACAGGGACTTGCGGCTTTTATAAACCTTGGAAACAGGAACTCATTGGGACTCTTTCCCTTCCCCACGTGGTGGTCTGTGCTGTGAGATTCTTTCCCCCTCCCCACGTGGGAGTCTGTACTTGTTCTTCAATAAATTTCCACCTTTGCTATACAATCTTCCATGGACCAAGAATCTGGGGAACAGTCCTGCCCAGGGGAACATCTCCTGTTCCAGCCCAAAAATCCTGTATCAGCAAGACATAACCCTTTGTTATTTTAAGCCACTGAAATTTTTGAGGTTGTTCCTTATCACAGCATAATTTAGATTGTTTTCACTGATGCAGAAGTGTGCATATAGATGTGAAGTGACACCACAAAAAATAATGTAAAGTATGTGCCAATAGCATAGGAATCAGGTGGTGAGTGGGAAAGAAACTATTCTGAAGAGTTAGAAGGGTGGCTTTCCATATTCTATGGCAAAACATTTGATAGAACTGATATCTACAATAACTTAGGATGCCAATCATGCCCTTAATGAACTTTTAGCAACAAGGAAGTTGAAAAACAGAATGTTATTCGTATGTATTAGTTGATAGTAGCTGTGTCCAGCGAAGTATCAGAAAAAAGGATAGAGCAGAGGAAAGATCTGGCTAGATTTCAAGAAAAATGAAAAAAAAGGGAGAATCGCACACAATGCAATATATATAGGTGATATATAGGGTGGCACAAAAATAGGTTTACAGCTATGAGTATGCAAAACACGGTTTATTCTTGTATTATTAATTATTGCATTATTTTCCATATGAACAACTGTAAACCTACTTTTGCCTCGCCCCATATCATAGAATTTTACAATTAAAGCCTATATAATTTCATCAACCAATGTCACCTCAATAAATTCTATAACAACTTTAAAAAAATAAACATGAATAAAAATAAACTTATAAGTATGGTGGAGACACTTGCTTTTCAATTCAAATAATGAAAAATAAAATTGAAAAATGTTTTGAGTAAGAAGAGTTTAAAATTCAAATTTGCAGAAGAATCAAATCAAAGGTATGGCATTTAGCCTGACTGTTTAAAATCTTCTGGATGGATTGAATAAAATGATTTAGAGGGGTTGGTGAGAAGACTAAAAATCTTCATAGGCTCAAAATACCTTCAACTAAATAGAGAGCTAAAGGCATGGGTTGAGCAGAAAAAAGCATGTATCAGATATGAGAATGGGTCTGGAAAGAATTTTGAGTCTGATGTTGCACAAATGAACAGAGTCAATAAAATATTAATAAGAAACCTGAGTTTTTTTTAGAGAGTTTTTGCCAAAAGAATCATCGGTCTAACTAGACTAAAGGAGACTGTGATTGCTCAAGAGTTAAAATAGCCTGTGGGGTCTCAAACTTCTGTGGGAAAGAAGCAAGCTAAGAAATTACTCAGCCCCCAAGAAAGGTGTAGCTCCAACTACCACTTTATTTTTTTAACATGACACTTCTGGCTTTAAGCAAACTGACATTCTTTTTAGGGTTCCATATAGCTTTTTGTGCATTATATATTTTTTTATTTTAAATTTTAAATACTTATTTTTAATTTTTCAGTTAGAGTTGACATACAATATTATATTAGTTTCAGGTGGACAACCCAGAGATTAGATTTTATATAACCTACTAAGTGATCTCCCCTATAAGTCTAGTACCCATCTGATATAATACACAGTTATTATAATATTGACTACATTCCCTATATTGTACTTTACATCCCCAAGACTATTCTGCAACTTCCAATTTGTACTTCTTAATCCCTTCAACTTTTCCAAACATCCTCCAAAACCCCTCCTATATGGAAACCATCAAAATATTTTTTTGTATCTATGAGTCTGTTTCTGTTCTGATTGTTTATTTATTTTAATTTTTAGATTTCACATATAAGTGAAATCATAAGGCATTTTTATCTTCCTCTGACTGGCTTATTTCACACAGTGTAATACTCTCTAGTTCCATTCATGTTGTTGCAGATGGCACGATTTCATTCTTTTGTATGTTTGAGTCATATTCCACTATATATATGTACCACTTATTTCTTATATATTCATTTATTGGCACTTAGGTTGCTTCCACATCTTGACTATTGTAAATAATGCTGCAATGAACAAATGAATATGTATATTTGATTTAGTGTTTTCTGTTTCTTTGGATAAATACCCAGAAGTGGAATACCCAGACATTAGATTTTATATAACCTACTAAGTGATCTCCCCTATAAGTCTAGTACCCATCTGATATAATACACAGTTATTATAATATTGACTACATTCCCTATATTGTACTTTACATCCCCAAGACTATTCTGCAACTTCGGTGATATATAGGATGGCACAAAAATAGGTTTACAGCTATGAGTATGCAAAACACGGTTTATTCTTGTATTATTAATTATTGCATTATTTTCCATATGAACAACTGTAAACCTACTTTTGCCTCGCCCCATATCATAGAATTTTACAATTAAAGCCTATATAATTTCATCAACCAATGTCACCTCAATAAATTCTATAACAACTTTAAAAAAATAAACATGAATAAAAATAAACTTATAAGTATGGTGGAGACACTTGCTTTTCAATTCAAATAATGAAAGATAAAATTGAAAAATGTTTTGAGTAAGAAAAGTTTAAAACTCAAATTTGCAGAAGAATCAAATCAAAGGTATGGCATTTAGCCTGACTGTTTAAAATCTTCTGGATGGATTGAATAAAATGATTTAGAGGGGTTGGTGAGAAGACTAAAAATCTTCATAGGCTCAAAATACCTTCAACTAAATAGAGAGCTAAAGGCATGGGTTGAGCAGAAAAAAGCATGTATCAGATATGAGAATGGGTCTGGAAAGAATTTTGAGTCTGATGTTGCACAAATGAACAGAGTCAATAAAATATTAATAAGAAACCTGAGTTTTTTTAGAGAGTTTTTGCCAAAAGAATCATCGGTCTAACTAGACTAAAGGAGACTGTGATTGCTCAAGAGTTAAAATAGCCTGTGGGGTCTCAAACTTCTGTGGGAAAGAAGCAAGCTAAGAAATTACTCAGCCCCCAAGAAAGGTGTAGCTCCAACTACCACTTTATTTTTTTAACATGACACTTCTGGCTTTAAGCAAACTGACATTCTTTTTAGGGTTCCATATAGCTTTTTGTGCATTATATATTTTTTTATTTTAAATTTTAAATACTTATTTTTAATTTTTCAGTTCGAGTTGACATACAATATTATATTAGTTTCAGGTGGACAACCCAGACATTAGATTTTATATAACCTACTAAGTGATCTCCCCTATAAGTCTAGTACCCATCTGATATAATACACAGTTATTACAATATTATTGACTACATTCCCTTTACTGTACTTTACATCCCCAAGACTATTCTGCAACTTCCAATTTGTACTTCTTAATCCCTTCAACTTTTCCAAACATCCTCCAAACCCCCTCCCATATGGAAACCATCAAAATATTTTTTTGAATCTATGAGTCTGTTTCCGTTCTGCTTGTTTATTTATTTTAATTTTTAGATTTCACATATAAGTGAAATCATAAGGCATTTTTGTCTTCCTCTGACTGGCTTATTTCACACAGTGCAATACTCTCTAGTTCCATCCATGTTGTTGCAGATGGCACGATTTCATTCTTTCGTATGTTTGAGTCATATTCCACTATATATATGTACCACTTCTTTCTTATATATTCATTTATTGGCACTTAGGTTGCTTCCACATCTTGACTATTGTAAATAATGCTGCAATGAACAAATGAATATGTATATTTGATTTAGTGTTTTCTGTTTCTTTGGATAAATACCCAGAAGTGGAATAGCTGGGTCCTTCTTTGTCTCTTATTATGTAACCTTGTTTTAAAGTCTATTTTGTCTGGTATAAATAATGCTAACCAAGCTTATTTCTTTGTTTCCATTTTCATGAAGTATCTTTTTCTATCCCTTTAAGTTTGGGTGTCTTTTGATCTGAAGTGAGTCTCTTGTAGACAACATATGTAAGGATCTTGTTTTGTTATCCATTTAACCTCCACATGCCTTTTGATTAAATCATTTAGTCCATTTGCATTTAAAGTGATTATTATCATGTTATTATTATTATTTGTTATTTGTTAATTCACCTAAGGATATTTTTTCTATTGCTTTTCAGAGAGAGTAAAAGGGAGGGAGGTGAGAGAAAGAGAAAGAGAGAAACATTAATGTGAGGAAAACACATCAATTGGTTGCCTCCCACACCCGCCCTGACCCACAGATGGGAATCAAACCCATGATCTAAAGTGAATGGGCCAACACTCTAATCACTGGCCAGAGCTAAAATAATTATTGATAGATATGTATTTATTGCCATTTTATTATCCATATTTTTTATTTTTTTTCATCTTCTTCTTGAAGAAAAACCTTTAACATTTCTTGAAATGTTGGGAGTCCCACCAACAACGCAGAGCAGGGTAACGATTATTTAAGAACCAGCTCTGGGCAGTTGACCTCCCCAAACCAGTTTTAAGTAGAGAAGCCGTATAGCCTCAGAGGCCAACCCCAAAACACTGCCACCCAGAGGCTGAGCCACAAACTGACTCTTAGGTGAACACAAATTAAGGCAGTCTGGATCACAAATACAGCCTGCTTTAAAATCAGGACTGTGATTTACAACACGGAGGAACAGTGTATCACAGGGAAATTCAACACTCTCCTAAATACCTGGCCTTCTTTGTCTCTTATTATGTAACCTTGTTTTAAAGTCTATTTTGTCTGGTATAAATAATGTTAACCAAGCTTATTTCTTTGTTTTCATTTTCATGAAGTATCTTTTTCCATCCCTTTAGTTTAAGTTTGGGTGTCTTTTGATCTGAAGTGAGTCTCTTGTAGACAACATATGTAAGGATCTTGTTTTGTTATCCATTTAACCTCCACATGCCTTTTGATTAAATCATTTAGTCCATTTGCATTTAAAGTGATTATTATCATGTTATTATTATTATTTGTTAATCTTAACCTAAGGATATTTTTTCTATTGCTTTTCAGAGAGAGTAAAAGGGAGGGAGGTAAGAGAAGGAGAAAAAGAGAAACATTAATGTGAAGAAAACACATCAATTGGTTGCTTCCTACACCAGCCCTGACCCACAGACGGGAATCAAACCCATGATCTAAAGTGCATGGGCCAACACTCTAATCACTGAGAGACACTGGCCAGAGCTAAAGTAATTATTGAAAGATATGTATTTATTGCCATTTTATTATCCATATTTTTTATCTTTTTTTTCTTCATCTTCTTCTTGAAGAAAAACCTTTAACATTTCTTGAAATGTTGGTTTGTTGGTGCTAAACTCATTTACCTATTTGTCTTCTGGGAAGCTATTTGTCCTTTGAGTCTAAATGATAGTTCTGCTGGGTAGAGTAATTGCAGTGATAGGACCTTGCTTTTCATAACTTTGAATATTTACTATCAATTCTTCTGCACCCCTATGTTCATAGCAGCACAATTTACCATAGCTAAGATTTGGAAACAGCCTAAGTGCCCATCAGCAGATGAGCAGATTAAAAAACACTGGTACAGCTACACAATGCTGCAGTAAAAAAAGAAGGAATTCTTACCATTTGCAACAGCATGGATGGAATTGGAGAGCATATGCTAAGTGAAATAAGCCAGTCAGAGAAAGATAAATATCACATGATCTCACTCATTTGTGGAATATAATGAATAACACAAACTGATGAACAAAAACAGATCCAGAGACAGAGAAGCATTGATCAGACCATCAAACCTCAGAGGTAAACATCAGAGGAAAGGTAGGGGAGGGTGGCGGGAAGGGGGAGAGATCAACCAAAGGACTTGTATGCATGCATATAAGTCTAACCAATGGACACAGACACCAGTGGGGTAGGGCATGAGTGGGGAGGTGGGAGAGCAATGGGGGGGATAAGGACACATATGTAATACGTTAATCAATAAGGGAAAAAAAGAAAGAAAAAACCACCAGAAATGGCTTGTGTAAGCCCACAAGTTGGGTAAGACAAGGTCTTGGGGAATCACAAGTGCAGCTGAGCAGTGGTTGACAGGTTGATGAAGACTCAGATATGGTGCCCACCTGCAGGCTCTGAAGGGGAAGGTCTCTGCCAGCACTTCTGTCTGGGAGAAAGATTCCCCTCCAGCCCTTGCCTTGCTGCCAGAAAATTCAGCTGCTCCCTATATGTCCCTGGTGCTTTTCAAGCTGCTGCTACTGTGCTGGAGATCAGAGGGATCCCTTTCTGGGTCCTTTAAGAAGAACTGCCTGGGACTCCAGCAGTCCTCTGTCTCACTCAGCCACAATCCCTGCTGGTTTTAACAGCCAGACACTATGAGGACCTCTTTTACTGGCCCTGGAACCCTGAGCTGGGGCCCTGGTATAGGGCTTGGAGAGCTTACTCCTCAGGGCTGACCTCCACAACTGAGATAACCCTCTCAACTTACCCAGGTGCTGAACCAGCCCGTTCTGCATCTCTGCTCCTCCTATCACTCTCCACATGGCTTATTCTTTATATCCTTAGATGTAGGACTTCTGTTCAGCTAGATTTCAGGTGGTTCCAAGTGATGGGTGTGCTGTAGGTTAGTTGTAATTTTGATGTGGATGTGGGAGCATTTGAGTAGCACATTTACCTATGCTACCATCGTACCAACTGCCACTTTAAATTTGGCTGAAAAGGATCATGGAAAATAAACATATCCCAGAATGTAGAAACATGGTTCATGTAGGAAACAGACAGGAAGTTCTTCTTTGGAGGAGAATTAGAATTTAATCAAGAAATAATTCCCTCCTCCATAGAAAGCCCTTAAAATGTCCCCTCAGTGGGATAACAGAATTGCCAAGGATTAGAGTCTGCTTTGCATTTCCATTGTTCCCATTTCCAAATGGGAGTGTTTTTATTGCAATTATCCTATTCCTGTTCTACCATTGTCCTCTGGGTACATAAAGAAGAAGGACTGGATAACCTAATGCTGTGACTGGAAGGGACTTCTGGGTAATTTTCCTGAGGAAGAGGGTGAGTATATTTAATTATCTGTGTCAACCTCGAGAGCTGTTTCCTTCTGCCAGCAAAGATCATCAGCTTTCAAATAGCCTCATCCTAGTCAAGATGTCATCGAGTAAACATAATCCCAACTTGTGATGTGCATGCGGTATTAGTGAGAAAAATAGTGTTTTGTTTTAAGCCACTGAGATTTAGAGGTTGTTGAGTGTCCCACCCATATTGCCTTGCATTAGTTGTTAAGGATACTGACAGCTTTCTACTCTAAGTACCTGTATCTTTCTGTCTTACATTGTTTTTTGTTTTGTTTTGTATTTTTTTTTTTTGTTATGATAGGCCCACGCAAAACAGCCTGGAATATCAGTTGGTTGATTCTAAGGAGAACTCAGCCAATGAAAAATGAAAGTTGAATGACAAATACACAAGAATCCTCATTCCTTTCTATATAATATCCCATGATTCCCTGAAAGATCTGAGGCCCAGTTGCCCACTGTAGTAGCTGCTGGTTAATTTAGCTGGATTGGCTTTATTCTCTTCCTTGACTTACTTCCCCACTCCCAATTCTTATAATATTTCCCATGTAAACTACTTACACTCAAATCCTCAGCTCGGGGTATGCTTCTGCAGAGACTCAAGCTGTGACAAGTGGGGCCATTGTAGGGTCTTGGATCCTGGGAAGTAATTTTATCTACAGATAAAAGCCTTCCTGTTCTCTGTATGCTACAAAGTATTTTTATTGGTCTATAGGTTTCTTTTAAAACATAAAAATAAAAGAAGTAAAGATATCTATCTATCTATAAATATATATATGAAAGCCTAAGTGACCGAATGACCAAGTGACCGCTATGATGTGCACTGACCACCAGGGGGCAGACACTCAACATAGGAGCTGTCCCCTGGTGGTCAGTGCGCTCCCACACAGCCAACCTCCTGTGGCCAGCCAACCTCCTGTGGTCCCTCCCCCTGGCCAGCAGGCCCTGATCGGCCCCAATCAGCCCAGAATGCCAGCCAGGCTGAGAGACCCCACCCGTGTACGAATTCATGCACCAGGCCTCTAGTAGTAATATAATATTGAATATTCTTTACCTGACACATTTCACCAATGATGATCTTTCTACATAATACCTATGATTTTTATTCTCATATTTTTCTCACCAATGATCTTTCTACATAATACCTATGATTTTTATTCTCATATTTTTCTGGTTACCCTCTCCCCCTTAAAAAAAAGCTATTATTTTTATTTAACTGCCTAAAAAGATAGAAGACAACATTTAAAAGAAATGTCAATATCATCTGTGGAATAAAATATAAAATTATGGATTTGTTAACATAACATAAAATTGATAAATTTAGCATTATCTAGTTATCTCTCTTTTTAAGATTTTTTATTGATTTTTTTAGAGAGAGAGGAAAGTAGAGTGAGAGAGAGAGAGAGAAACATTGATTGGCTGCTTCCTACATGCCCCCTACAGGGGAATCGAGCCTGAAACGCGCAACTCAGGCCGAATAAAATATAAAATTATGGTTTTGTTAGCATAACATAACATTGATAAATTTAGCATTATCTAGTTATCTTTCTTTTTAAGATTTTTTATTGATTTTTTTTAGAGAGAGAGGAAAGGAGAGTGAGAGAGAGAGAGAGAAACATTGATTGGCTGCTTCCTACATGCCCCCTACAGGGGAATCGAGCCTGAAACTCGCAACTCAGGCCTGTGTCCAGCAACCTTTTGGTGCATGGGACAATGCCCAACCAACTGAGCCACACCAGCCAGGGCAAGACAGTTATCTCCGGAAAGAAAATTGATTTTTCTTGAATACTATGAGTTTACCTAAGAATAGCAACAAGAAATAAAACAAAACCCAGAAGCAAGAGGACACAATATTTATATTTAAATTACACATTAGAAAGGAAACAGTTCAAGAGCCATACAACTCCAAACATGAGGATAAATGAGAATTTGCATAGCTGGTGGTGGGGAGAAATATTAGAGGGAGCATAACCATGAATGAAGACGCTAGACTAGGGTATACTTCATGGAGCAGAGAGGAATCAGCAGCTAGAGACAACCCCACATCTGTCCACATGACCATCATTAATCAAATGGGAGCCAAGTCAATGTACAACAGGACTTATGCTGCCATTCACATATGCATGTGAATTTTCTGAAGGATGGAAACCTATTAACTTACTATAACCACCCACTAGAGACAACCCCAAATCTGTCCACATGGCCATCATTAATCAAAATGGGAGCCAAGTCAATGTAACAACAGGGTTTATGCTGCCAATCGCATATGCATGTGAATTTCCTGAAGGATGGAAACCTATTAACTTACTATAACCACCCCAGCAGTTTCTGATTCTTTTTGGAACATTGATGATTGAGTAAGAATGTCATTTGCCTGGGCTATCTCCACAACAATCATTTTGTCACCTGGCTATGCAGAGCAGATGGAGAAAATACAGGAAAGGCTCTACTTCAGGGGTGGACAAACTTTTTGACTCGAGGGCCACAAATCTGGTTCCTTTTGGAACATTGATGATTGAGTGAGAATGTCATTTGCCTGGGCTATCTCCACAACAATGATTTTATCACCTGGCTTTGCAGAGCAGATGGAGAAAATACAGGAAAGCCTCCACTTCATATCTGTCCTTGAATGGGGACTAAACAGTATCATCTCAAGATTTCCCTCTTCCCCAGGCCAGATGAAACCCATTAGTACTACACATAGTCTGTCTGTGAGTTAGTGAAATACACTGGCACAAATACAATAAAATGAAGACTTAAAGTTTACTGATCCCCAATATTGTTAGCATAACATAAGATTGATAAATTTAGCATATTTCAGTAGATAAGTCAAGTGTTGGCCCAGACATGACATATGAAAAATTTTCCTAACAAAATAAGCAGTCCTTATGGTACAAATTTATTCATTTACTAAATATTTATTGCATAGCTAATGTGCTATTTCTGTGTCAGTGATAAGAAGCTTCTGGGTCTAAATAATGCATCAGTCCAGGTGTTTTCTTTGGTTTTCTTTCTTTATCTACACTCATCAATTTGGGGATCAAAATTAAATATATATACTAATTAATGTCTAATCCATATTCCCAGGTATTATATATTTTTCCTCTAATCTCCATACTTAAATGCCTAATTCTTACTAGATGTGTCCATTTGGATGTCAAATAGTCACCTAGAATAGTATCCAAAAGAAATCTGTTCATCATCACTCATCAGATTGGCTCCATCACAGGTCTTTCTAATCTAGTAAAATGTCAAAATCCTAATCGAGCCTGGAATCCTGTTGCTTGTTCTTTGCATCACTCTGCAGATCCAAACCATCAGGGAGTTCCCTTGGGTCCATTGCCAAATGTATCATCAATCTGACCACTTTACCCCACCTCCACTAAATCCTAGTCGAAGCTATAATCATCTTCTATCTTGATTACTGCACTCGTGTCTTCACTCATCTCCCTGACTCTTTACTTGATCCACAGCTGTTCATGTTCTGCACAGGAATAGAAGAAATGATCTTTAAAAAATATAAACAAAGACATATCACTCCTCTGAATATAGCTTTCTGATAATTTCCAGCTACACTTTGTATACGTAAATACCCTTCTCCTGGCCTACTAATCCTACATAACTGAGCCTCTTGGCACTCATATCTTACTAAGTTCCTTCAAATTTACTGTACTTGAACTATATTTGTTTTTCACTTGTATATCTGTGTCTCTACAATTGCATTTCTCTCTTGTTTAGAAGGCTCTTCCCTTATGTCCTCTTGTTTCAGATCTCGGCTCAAACATTTGTCCATCTCTGCACCCCAACTCAGCCTCTAGTCCTTACTTTAATTACTCCACAGAACTTATCACTATTGAAAATTATGTTTATTATCGTTTATTTGTTCATTTTATGTTTATTGTTGGTCACTCTTCACTAAATTTGAGGGACCTTGTTGTTTTCTGCTGTAGCTCTAATACCTAGAACAATAATTGGCACTTAGAAGTCCCTCAAATATTTTTTAATGAATGAAAAGATGATTTCTTGAGCTGTTTTAAAATTTAATTGAATGATTAATTGATTTAGTATATGCATGTAGCTGGTTTACTACACAAATAGTTACAAAAGCAGAAACCTTGTATATTTAGCAAATAAGCTTTTCCCTTCTCTAACTATTCTCCTCCCACTCCAACTCCAGGCAGCTAGGAGTTCACCTTTACTAGGTTTAGTCCAGAATGTGTTTACTTCTCCCCACTATAGAAATGAGAATAGACTCACAAAACATAAGTAGGAGCTTTAGTGAAGTTTTATACAGCTGAAAATAATATCCTTTTTCTTCTCATTTCCTTCCCTTTCCTGGAAATTGGCATTTCTCTTTGCAAGTTAAAAGATCTGTATATGGTCTTTTAAAACCTTTCTCATGCTGAGATTCTAATGAGAAGAACAAACTTTTATATTTGTCGGTAGGTCTTTATAATAGATAAAGGAATACCTAATTTAATCTCTTTGACAATTGCCTTAGGTGGCATTATAGGAATTACTATTCTAATTTAACAAATAATGTGATTGAAGCTATAGGAAGCTGAGTGGTTTATCCTAGGTTGAACCTTGACAAGTGATGTTGCCAGGACTGGAATCTAGTTTTTTTTCATTCCCAACTTTTTTTCATTGCATCTAGGATCAGAAACCCAAAGAATATTGGCCTGGAATATGTCTGTCATTAAACAGATATGGAACTTTACAAAATATAGCCTAATATCGATGAAATGTTCTCAGGAGTCTTTCAGTAAACCCAATGATGCCTTTTATATTTTTAATGAAGAAAGTAATAACAAATGACTTCTTTTCATTTTAGCTTTCTAAATTGTTGAATCTAGGGCTGATATCCCGATGAGTCCGCATCAATGGATTATGTTTAACTGCACAACCATCAAAGGGCTGGATTTGAATAATTAGACAGAACAAGACACACACAAGATGTGTTAAATCCAAATAATAAGAGCGAGAAAAGCTTAGGCATTGTGCGAGCTCTCAGGTTCATCACACATTTATTATATGTTTTCAGGCAATTATATATCTTTGATAACTTTATATGACTCAATATTATCATGTAAAAATAGGGATAATAAAACATATTAGTTCCCACCACTGGTGGTCTGTGAGGTCTGAAAGGTTGGCGACCGCTGGTTTAAGGAAACCTTTGGAGCGGCGGTCACCAACCAGTGGTCCATGGTCCAAAGGTTGGTGACTGCTGGCCACTACTGGTGGTCCATGGTCCAAAGGTTGGTGACTGCTGGCCACTTAGACTATGTAACAATAACCTCCAAATCTTAGTGACTTCAAGTTACACAGGTTTATATCTTGCTCATGTTACATGTTAGTTGTGGTTCCTGTGTAGTTATGCATGACATGAATTATTCTTTCTGAGATACAGGCTAAAGAAGTACATTCATAACACCAGGGAATGAGCAATGGAGATAGTCAAATATCCAAGCCTGTTACCAATATGTGTTTTCTTTTAGGGAGAACAGAAAAAAATTGAAAATGATAAATCAATCTAATCTACCATTAAATGACCATACTTCATAGTATTATTTTTTGTAAAATACTTAACACAGTTTAGCATGTTCTCAATTTTTATGTAGACATGAAGACATGGGTTAGCTTGAGTCAAATATCTCTCGCCCGGTTCCCTATTCCTTGCAGAGTTATAAAAATTGGCAGTAGAGAAATGACACTGGGGATATTCTGGGCAGCAATGTGTGTTATGTCATGCAGAGACCTGACATCTTTGAGAGATGAGCACTGGTGGGAAATTAGAACTTTATATCAACACTGCAGTTTTTCACAGATAAAAATACTAGAGAAAGCATGACATGCTCACTGGGAAGATACCATGGTCAGAAAGGTGTACCCCATTTTTGCTTTCCTTGTGTATACTTAAGAGTCTCTGAGACTCACAAAATATTCTTCTCAGAGAAATAGTCTGGTTCTACTTGGGACTTCTAGATTTAAGTTATTTTTTTCTCTTATCTCAATGATCACCTGCTCTAGTCCCTTTACTTTTTTCCTCCTGTCATCTCCTTACTCCTACTTACTCCTTTGTGTCTCTTTTAGTATTTCCCCTCTTCTCTTTGAGACTCACCCTCTTCAAATATTTTTTGACACTATGTCCTATTTAATCTATACATTAGTGGGTCTTTTCCCAAGCCCTGCTTAGTCAGAATTGTTATTGTGTGTTTCTCCTATTGCCTGTTAGTTGTAGATAAATTTCTAGGAAGGCACAAGATGGAATTATAGGTTTGGTGAGAATGTACCAGAGAAGAAGGAAAATTGGATTCTTTCAGGTCAGTTGAATCTGGTTTTATAAATTCTTATGGACAAAAACCCAGTTTCTATTTCTCTGTCAAGTACACTTACATTATCACTAGAATCATTGGAGTCCATCATGCTGAACTCTCTCATTCTAAACCTGCCAATGTCACTGATGCTATAGCTTGGAGCACCAGGCATTATATCAGTCTGCACCTCCTTCCTGTGCAAATGCATTCTAAGCTATTGCCTTCTCTCTGACCCAGCCATCTACTCATATTCTACATATTTTGTACCTGCTCAGGCCTTTCTTTTCTGGCTGAGAGACCCTACTCCATCTCTCCTGTTATGGACTAAATATTTGTGTTTCCCCAAACATTGAGGCTCTCTCTCCTCCCCTTCCCTCCTCTTCTCCCTTCTCCTCCATTCCCCTCCATTCCCCTCCCCTCCCCTCCCCTCTCCTCCCCTCCCCTTCTCTCCTCTCTTCCCCTCCCCTCCCTTTCCCTTTCTCCTCTCTCTCTCTCCTCCCCCTCCTCTCAGCCTTGTGAGGACACAGTGACAAGACACCTGTCTGCAAACCAGGAAGGGAATGTCCTCATCAGAAACCAAATCACTGGCACCTTGATCTTTTAGCTACCAGAACTGCGAGAAAATAAATGTCTGTTGTTTAAACATCTTAGTCTGTGGTATTTTAAAAAATATTTTATTTATTTTATCTTTATTGTTTAAAGTATTACAAATAGTATTACATTTGTCTCCTTTTCCCCCCATTGACCTCCCCACAGACTCCCCCCCCACCCGCACATGCCCTCCCCGTTGTTCCCCCAGTGTCTGTGTCTTTTGGTTATCCTTATATGCATGCATACAAGTCCTTCCGTTGATCTCTTATCACCCCTCCCCTGCCTTCCTGCTGTAGTTTGACAGTTTGCTCAATGCTTCTTTGTCTCTGTATCTACTTTTGTTCATCAGTTTATGATGTTCATTATATTCCACTAATGAGTGAGATCATGTGATATTTATCTTTCTCTGACTGGCTTATTTCGCTTAGCATAATGCTCTCCAGTTCCATAAAGTAAAAATGGAACTGCCATTTGACCCAGTAATACCACTTCTAGGAATATATCCCAAGAAAACAGAAACACCAATCAGAAAGGATATATGCACCCCTATGTTCATAGCAGCACAATTTACAATAGCTAATATTTGGAAACAGCCTAAGGGCCCATCAGCAGATGAGTGGATTAAAAAACAGTGGTACATCTACACAATGGAATACTACACTGCTGTAAAAAAAAGAAGGAATTCTTACCATTTGCAACAGCATGGATAGTCTGTGGTATTTTGTATGGTAACCTGAGCAGACTAATATACTTCCTTTCTATAATTAACCAAAGAGTATGAGTTTTATGAAAATAAAAGAATGTCAAGAATAGACTTCTAGAAAATGTCAACATTTAAGGAACAGGCAAAGACCAAAGAGATATGAAATAAATCTAGAAAGACAAAGTCCTATAAAATTGCCGTATAAGGGAATTTCAAAAATTAGGGAGTTGAGGAACTTCTGGATACGGCTAGATGAATCCTCTCCACAAAATAAGCCCTAGAAAGCTAGGGCTCTGGAAATCAACAAAAGGCTGACAATGAATTTATCAAAACTTTGATAGCTTCAAATAAGATCAGAGAGAATCTGTGGCCTGCTTAGCTGGGACATTCCTATCCTGCCCACTCCCACTTCCCAGCACAAAGAGAGCAGCCATTTCATCATTGTGTCTGGACACCCAGAAACTTTGCTGAGAAAGTGGGTACACTTCATTTGAGGGGCAGGGTAAAAAGGATGAATGTCAGATTTATTGGCTAAAAGTGCTACACTTGGTCAAAATCTGTAGAAAATATTTATCTTTCTTAGCCGAAGTTTGTGGTTCTGGTAGGAAAAAATGCAGACCAACTAGAAATTTAACAAGGAGTTACCAAGAGTCACAGAAAGGCTGGACAAGCATTTTACACATCTCTCACTGAGAAACTACTGTAGGTGGAGGAGATGCTGAAAAGAGCCTATAGAACAGAAGGCTAAGAAAACTTGAAAAGTGGCTGAAATTTGAATGCACTTCCAGACCCATACAAATACAATGGGCACGGGGTATAGAAGCCTTATGGTCTTGGAGAACTTGAGCACAATTTCTGCCTAAATCACTGACTCACCACTAGCTATGCAGATACAGGGGAATCCCTGCAATTAAGAATGAAATCTATCCAGAGATATCAACATCCACATACTGCAGTGAAGACAGATTTTACAGTTCAAGTCCAGGCTAGTTACTTTTTTTAAGTATCAGAAAAATAAGTCTGAATTTAATTGTTATATTGTATTATTGGAAATGTATAGTTTCCAGCAAAAAAAAAATTATGAGACATACAAGGTATAAGATTTTGACCCATATTCAGAGTAGAAAAGGCAGTTAATACAAAATGATACTGAGTAAGCCCAGATGTTGAGTTTGTCAGACAAATAATTCAAAAGTACTATTATATGTTCAAAGAATCAAAGTAAACTATGTTCAAAGAATTAAAGGAAATGTGATGGTAATGACTCAGTTGAGAATCTCAATAGAGGAAGAAAAACTATCAAATAAGTTCAAAGTTGATATGTACAATAACTGAAATGAAAATACACTAGGTGGGTTCTATTAAAAAAACAACATGAGATGGCAGAAGAAAAAAATGATATACAGGAAGGAATATAAATACAAATTATATAATACAAAGGCTAGTGAGAAAAAGATTAGAGAAAAATGAAATGAGCTTCTGAGACCTGTGAGATAGTATCAGTCATACCAATATCTGTGTAATGGGAGTTCCAGAAGAAGGAGGAGGAGAACAAGTGACAGAAAAAATTATTTGAAAGAATAATGGCTAAAAGTTTTCCAAATTTCATAAGAAATATTAATCTACTGATCCAAAAAGCTCAACAAACACTAGTAGGATAAATATAATGATAATCACAACTAGAAAGAGTATAGTCAAATTCTGAAAGACAAAGAGGAAAACCTTAAAAACAGCAAGAAGAAAACGACTCATCACATAAGGAGTACCACAATACAATTAACAGTGGATTTCTCATCACAAACAATGAGAGCAAGAAGGCAGTGAAAGGACCTATTCAGGAGGGAAAAAATCTATAGTTAGTACAACTACCCTTCAAAAATGAAAGTTAAAGAGATGCAAATTTTTTTAAAGTGAAAGAATTTGTTGCTAGCAGATATGCCCTTCAAGAAATAATGTCCTTCAGACAGAAATAAGAAGACACCGGATGGGAAATCTAGTCTGTGGGAAGAAATAAAGATCAATAGACATAAACATTGTAAGTATCTGATATATGTCAGAATCTAGAGTACATACAATGTTTCATCTAAAATGTTCAGTTTTCAACAACAACAAAAAATGAGACAAAGTAAAAGGAAAGTATGACCAATATTCAGAAAAAAAGCAGTCCTTTTTTCTCTTACTTTAGCAAGTACGATTGTTTAAAACAATAATTATATACTTTACCGTTGAGTCATAATATGTATAGGTGCAAAGTATATGCACAAATGAGGGGGAAGAACTGGAGCTGTGACATAGCAAAGTTACTATATTTTATTGGAATTGTCAGTTTTTACCTGAAGTAGATTGCATAGATTAAATATGTTTGTTGTAATCTCTAGAACAGCAGCTGTGAGAAAATAACTTTTAAAAATATAGCTAAAACAAGATGCTACACTGTTATTTTTAAACACAAAAAAGGAAGAAGAAAACAGAAACAAAAATGGCATGAGATATATGAAAAACAGTCTGCAAAATGTCAAATGAATACCCAACTATATAAAAAAATTACATAAAATATGAAGAGATTATTCATTCTAATCAAGTCAGACACTATCAGACTGAATATAAAAGCAAGAAAACTATATTTCTTTATAAGACATATGCTTTAGATTCAAAGACATAAATAGGTAAAAATACAAGGATAGTAATGGATATACTGTAAAAATTAATCATAAGAGAGCTGGAGTACCTGTATTAATATCAGACAAAATAGACTTTAGAACAAGAAATATCACTAGAGACAAATTGGATATTTTATAATGACAAAAGAGTAATATATCTGGAAGATATAAGAGTCATTTATATGTACACTAGAGGTCCGGTGCACAAAAATTTGTGCACTGGTGGGGGAGGGGGGTGCCCCAGACCGGCCTGTGCCCTCCCGCAGTCTGGGACCCCTCGGGAGACAACGACCTGCTGGCTTAGGCCTGCTCCCGGGTGGCAGAGGGCACGCCCAATCCCTAGGTGCAGCCCCTGGTCAGGCTCAGAGCAGGGCCGATTGGGGAGTTTGGGCGCCGCCCCGTCATGCATAGAGCAGGGCGGATCGGGAGGTTGCGATGCCACCCTCAGTCACGCTCAGGGTAGGGCCGATTGGGGGGTTGGGGCATCGCCCCCTGTCACACTCAAGGCAGGGTTGATGGGGAGGTTGCGGCGTCACCCCCTGTCATGCACAGAGCAGGGTTGATCAGGGGGTTGGGGCGCAGCCCCCTGTCCCTCACAGAGCAGGGCCCATCAGGGGGGGTGGGGCTCTGTACCCTGTCACACACAGAGCAGGGCGATCAGGGGGTTTGGGCGCTGCCCCCGTCATGCTGATCCCGGTGCCGGGAGCCTCGCTGCTCCGATGATCCGGTGCCGGCAGGCATATTACCCTTTTACTATATAGGATAGAGACCTGGTGCACGGGTGGGGGCTGGCTGGTTTGCCCTGAAGGGGGTCCTGGATCAGGGTGGGGGTCCCCACTGGGGTGCCTGGCGAGTCTGGCTGAGGGGCTGAGGGCCGTTTTCATGCTGGCGGGGGACTGAAGCTCCCAACCGCTCCTTTTTTTCTTTTTTTTCTTTTTTTTTTTTATTCTGGGCCAGCTTTAGCTCTGAGGCCTCGCTGCTGAAAGCAGGTTTCTGGCCTTTACCTTCTGTATTTGATACAATGTTGCGGTCCGGCTGGCTGAAGCCTGGCTGACTGAAAGCCGGTTTCTGGGGTTTTGTTTAGCTTCTATATTTGCAACATAGTTGCTTAGAGTTGCAGCTGAGAGGCCGGCAATTCAGGCGGGGAACGTTGGAGTTCGCCATCACTGGAGCAAGCAAGCCTCCCTGCTCGCTTCAGTGTATGCTAATTACCATGTTTCTCTTTTATTAGTGTAGATAAGAAAAAGTCTCAAAGTACATGTAAAGTAAATATGAAATAAGCAGACAATATATAGTTATATATTTAAAATCTCCTAGACATAAAGTCAGCAAGTATATGGGATTGAATGGCACTTTAAACTAACATGGCCTACACTAACAAATAGAATGTAGCACACAATAACATGGAAAATTCTTCAGTATATTCCAAGACATATACAAGTCTCCATGAACAAAAAAGATTGAACTCATGCAAAGTTTTTTCTTCAACCATAACTGAATCAAATTAAAAATTAACAACCTAAGAAATTTAGTAAATCTCCCAATATTTCGGGCATTAAACAATACATTTCTAAATTACCCTTAGTCTGAAGAAAAATCACAAGAATCATTAGAAAACATCTTTACAAAAAAAAGAAAATCAAACCCAAAGTGAGTAAAAGGATAAAATAATAAATGTCAGAGTGGAAATCAATAAAACAAAAAAGAGAAAAATAAAGAAAATCAAAGAAATTAAAAGTTCATTCTTTGAGCCCTTGCCCAGGTAGCTCAGTTGATTGGAGTGTTGTTCTGTACATGAAAACAGTTGCAGTTTCAATTCCCAGTCAGGACACATACTTAGGTTGCAAACTCAATCCCCAGTCCAAGCACACTACAAGAGATAACCAATCAATGATTTTCACATCAACATTTCTCTGTTTCTCTCTCTCTCTCTCTCTCTCTCTCTCTCTCCCCCCCCAATAATCAATCTTCTCTCTTTAAAAATCAATAAAAACATATCGTACAGTGAAGGTTAGAAAAAAAAACTTGATTCTTTGAAAAGACCCCCAAAGTTGATAAACCTTCTTTGCTAGCTGGCAATGAAACTAGACACAAAAGAGATCAAACTACATGATTCCAGTTATATAAGTTTAAAACAGGTAAAACTAATCTACAGTGGTAGAAATAAGGATAATGATCGCCTTTGTGGATGAGAGGATAGGGACTGGAAAGAGACATGAAGGAAAATTTCTAAGCATCTGTAACTTAATTTCTGGCTGTGTTGTTGTGGATTGTGGTTACATTGGTATATTATGATTTTTTAAATTCATGGAGCTGCACACTTATGAACTGTGCAGTTTACTGCATATGTGTTATACTTTAATGAATATTCTTGAAGTTATAAACCGTAGTGGATAGTTTTAAAGGAGAATTAGAGAGAAGTAAAGAAATTGAAAATAAATATGAATAAAAAAGTTATACAACATGCAAAGAAGTCAAAGAGGTGGAAACATGAAAAGCAGATTAAAAGATAAGGCCATTAAAACTCATAGAAAATGTATCAAGGTGACAATAAACTTTAAATAACATTATATAGATATTTAATGAGTAGTTGTTAATCAACCAACAAAGCAAACACCAAGATTAGACAGCTTTATAGAATGCTCCCTCTGTCTTAAGAACCAGAAAAGCTTACTCTTACACAACTCTTCTAGAGAATAAAAGAGGGACATTTTGTACACAACGGAAACTTGAAGTGTGACATACTCACCAGTGGAAAGTAGTAGATAAAGAACAGACTCTTCAATAAACGTACTGTGACCATTTGGGAACCAAACTTATGAAGTAACAGAATTAAGCAGAGAAGACAAAACAGTCTCAGAACTAAATCACAATGTTGTTTTATAGCTTTCTCCAAATGCGAGTATTGTCATTGCTATTTTTTCCAATTTTGGCTATACTAGTACTTCTGTGCTGCGAACAGATTTGTAACACTTAGGTATAAAGCCAATACAGTACTTAAAGTAAGAAAGACACTCTTCTAGTCATTGAATCATTGCTGGAGGACTATTCCTTGTAGTTGCCATTGTCAGAATATTCTTTTCATCCTATAAAGCAGTGGTTCTCAACCTTACTAATGCCGTGACCCTTTAATACAGTTCCTCATGTTGTGGTGACCCCCAATTTCATTGTTACAAATTGAACATAATTAAAGCATAGTGATTAATCACAAAACAATATTTAATTATATATGTGTTTTCAGATGGTCTTAGGGCGACCCCTGCAAAAGGGTCGTTCAACCCCCAAAGGGGTCGTGACCCACAGGTTGAGAACCGCTGCTATAAAGAATCCCTCTGGACTTGGTTACTTGTAGTTCCTACTGGGAAACTGGGTCTGCAGTGCTGTACGCGTAAGACAGCTTTGCCATCGCCATGGTGAGTCTGCAGCTCCTCGTTCCCTTCTTGCTGTGGTTGTGCTGTGAGTCTCTGTGAGGCAGAGCTCTCTTGTGATCACAGGTTCAGGTGTCCTGGCTCTAGGGAAATTTGTTGAACTGGTTTACACGACATTTGTGGCTTTCAATCAGAATAATATACAGTTTTTAAAGAAAAATACACCTCCATACATGTAAGAATAAAAAGAAGCTATAAGTAATGAATAATAAAGGAAAGATTTTGCCTAGTATGATTTGGAGACCAGTGAGGCATAGAATAATGATATCTGTGTTTCATTCCATAGCCTCACTATCTGTAGAGAAGAAAATCAACTGGTTTTCATCTATAAAGAAATAGCTAACCCTTTCAGTTGTATTTTTATCCAAATTAACTGTAATTTAGTTACTTAAATAATGATTTGTTACTTGCAAACCAAACAGATTAAAAACCCAAACTACCTTTCAGTTATTGCCCATGGAATTTTAATTAAATTAGGTTATATTTCAGTACATTTATTAAAAGGTATGCCATTTACATTTTAGTAAACAAAGGCCAATATTGAATATAATATAAAAGTTGTTCATCTCAAATCCTGATGGCCTTTGTCAGCATCTGTTGAGTGGAAGAACCACTGTAAATGCCTGGGAATACAGCTCAGATAAGGCTATAAGGGGATCAATGCAACCTTGTAGAAAACACAGAGGAACTGCTCTTTGTGAGCCTAGCAGCTAAGCAAACAACCATTCAACTTCATAAAAGGGATGTGACATAATTGATTCAGGCCATTCTGAAGTTTATGGAGTCACTGTGTTTGCACAAAGGGCAGACACCTGAGCTCTGTTATAAATGAAACATCAGTTGGGTTTTGAAGGACTCAGGGCAAACGTGGAGAGACAGGCATGTCTAGAGCCCATTGAGGCATTAGGGCAGACACCTGACCTCCTAGTAGCAGCCAGGCTAAATTTGTCTGAACTGATTAGTTGACAATCCCTTCAAGTTTAGAGTGCTTCTTTGTATCCTTATCTTATTCATGTCTCTGCCTCCATCTGAGCTCAGGCCCTCATTTTCTCTCCTTTGGAATATAGTAATGGTCTTATTCCTATTATTGCTGCCCTCCACACAAATGCTGAATTACCTTGCTAAAGTTCATGTTACACATCCAATCATGTTCTGTGCTCCCCCCAAACTTTTCATGGCTCCCTCATGTTTCTTTGTATTCTTTCATACAATATTCTCATATTCTAGTCTAATCTCTCACCAACCTACATTCTCCCCAAGTTGGAATACCTGCAACTTCAATGAAACTGGAATGTCCTATTCTCCTTTGTAAATCAGAAGTCTCTATTCATCCTTTAAGACTCACTTTATTGGCCTTCTTTTGCCTATTTCTTTCCCTAACAGACTCCAGAGCCCAACCTACCATACCTCTCCATCTGTAATAAGTGTATTCTACTTATTTATGTATATGTCTATTTGTACTTCTAAAAGTAAGCATCTTGGATTTATGAACTGCCTCATTTACTGAAATCTTCAGTACCTATCACAGTTCCTAGAAAATAGAATGTTGATAAATATTTGTTTAATCAAATTAAGAACAATACTGAGTGGACACAACTTTTAAATTTTTCCCTTTATTTTTTATTTTATTTTTTCACCATTTATCCCCTTTATGCCCTCTTCTACCTCCACTCCCTTCCTCCCCTCCCCTACCCTCCCGCCATCACCACACTGTTGTCCATGTCCATGAGTTCTAGTATTTTGAAGATTTGGGCATTTATACTCATAAAAAATTTTCATCTACTATTTTATGTTCTTCTGATATTTTTATCTGGCTTTGATATCAAGGTAGTGCTGGCCTTATAGAATGAGTTGAAAGTATTTCCTTCTCTTCCAATTTTTGAAAGAATTTGAGAGGATTGGTGTTTGGTAAAATTCACCAATGAAGTCATCTGGTCTGGACTTTTCTTTGTTAAGAGGTTTTCATTACTGATTTTATAAATCTATTTGTTAAATGTCTGTTGAAATTTTCTAATTCTTATATCAGTTTAGGTAATTTGCATGTTCTGGGAATTTTTCCATTTCATCTAAGATATCTAATTTGTTGATGTATAAAATTGCTCATAGTATTATCTTAATTATTTTTTATTTCTGTAGGGTAGTAGTAAATTCTCCACTTTCACTTCTGATTTTAGTTATTTGCGTACACTCTTTTTAAAAGTTTGTTATTGTAGCTAAAGGTTTGGCAAAGAAACAACACTTACTGGTATTTTATTGATTTTTCTCTGTTTTTACTTCCCTATTTTATTTATCTCTACACTGGTCTTTATTATTTTCTTCCTTCTGCTAGCTTTGAGTTTAGTTTATTATTTTTCTTGTTCCTTAAGGTGTAAAGATAGGTTGCTGGTTTGAGGGCTTTCTTTTTTTTTTTTTAAATAAAAGTTTTTATAGATAGATAATTCAATGTAATTATAATACAACTAGAGGCCTGGTGCACAAAAATTTGTGCACTGGCAGGAGGGGGGTGTCCCTCAGCCCGACCTGTGCCCTCTCACAGTCTGGGACCCCTTGGGAGATAATCACCTGCTGGCTTAGGCCCGCTCCCCGAATGGCAGATGGCAGGCCCGATCCCGTGCTGGGTCGCACATGGCAGGCCTGGATGGCAGCGGGGTGGGCGGCGGATGGCACTGCCCCGCCCCACCTGCAGTATGCAAATTTAACAGCCATCTTTGTTGGGTTAATTTGCATACTCTTCTGATTGGCTGATGGGCATAGCAAAGGTATGGTCAATTAGCATCTTTGTCTTTTATTAGTGTAGATATATACCACAGAGACACACACACACACACACACACACACACACACACACATTGTCTTAGCATTTCTTTAAAAATTATGTTGTGTGTTATGACTAAGAATGTGTTCTATCTTGGTTAATGTTCCATGTGAGTTCAATATACAAGTGCATTTTGTTTTGAGAAAGATTATTCTATAAATGTCAATTAGATCAAGTTGTTTGATAGTGTTGACCAGGTTAACTATATACTTAATGATTTTCTGTCTGCTTAATCTTTCAATTGCTGAAAAAAGGACTGTTGATGTTTCTAACTCTGAGAGTGAATTTGTCTATTTCTCCTTTCAGTTCCATCAATTTTTGCCTCATGCATTTTGACACAATGCTGCTAGGTGCATACACATTTAAAATTGTTATTTCTCCTTAGAGAACTGACATTTTTATGTAATGCACTCCTTATTTCTGATAATTTTCCTTATTTTGAAGTCTGCTTTGTTAGAATTAATATAGCTGCTCCAAATTTTTTTATTAGTGTTAAAATGGTACATCTTTCTCCATCCCTTCACTATTAACTTATCTAAGTCTTCATGAATAATCTAAATTTCTTGTAGACAAAACATAGTTTTGTCTTATTTTACCTATGCTGATATTGTCATTTAATTGATGTATTTAGACCATTCATATTTAAGGTGATATTGATATAGTTGGATTAATACCTACCATAATTGCAGTTTTCTGTTTGTGACATTTATTTATTATATCTTTCCCCCACTTTTTCTATTTTTTCTGATTTTAATTGAGTACTAATCTTTTTTTTACTCATGATTGTGAGTCATGTTAAGAAAGTGTTTTCCTACAAAAAGGTAAAATAAGAATTAATCTCTACTTTTTCATAGTGCTTGTAACTTAGTATTGCATATGGTGTCATTGTTGGATCTAATTTTAACTTTTTGCAAATTGCCACCCAAATGTACCAGATTCATTTATTTAAAAGTTTGTCTTTACCACCAGTGATTTCAATCATCTTAATTTTTTAAAGTTTTTTCTAGAAATAGAATTTTAGTTTGACATTATTTTTTTATTTTCAGCTCCTTGAAAATGTCATTCATTTGTCTCCTGGTTTCTATTGTTTCTGGTGAAAAGTCACCCATAATTTGTATTATCCCTACATGTGCAATATGTTTTATTTTTTCTTGCCTTTTAAAGATGTGTGCTCTTTTCTTTCTTTCTTTCTTTCTTTCTTTTTTATTTTTTTTTAAAAAAAGCAGTTTGCACTATGCCTACATATGGTTTTCTTTTTAGTTATCCTTCTTGGGGGTCACTGGTCTTTGGTTTGATATCTATATATCAGAAAGTTCTTGGGCATTGTGTATTCAAATAATTTATTGTTTTCCCTTTCAGGGTCTTGAATTACATGCATGTATTACTTTTTAATATTATTTCATAAACTTGGTCACTGTGTTCTGTTTCCTTTTTACTTTTTTATATTTGTACTTCAGTTTACTATTATGGCCTGTTTTATTTTCACTTGGTTCTTCCCTTTGTTGTATCTAGTCTGCCCATCAAATGAACTCTTTATTTCTGTTATTTTATTTTCAGTTCTAACATTTCCATTTGATTCTTTTTTTCATAGTTTCCATGTCTCTGCTGAAATTTCCCATTGGCTTACACATTTTGTCCACTTTTTTCACAAGATCACTTAGCACTTAAGAAAATGTTTTTTAATTACAGTTATTTTAAATTTTCTGCATCAGCTCTGGGTTTTCCTCAATTGGCCTTTTCTTTTTTTGTTCATGGGTCATGTTTTCTTTTTGTTTCATATGTATTTTTATTATTTATTTTATGCCAGATCTTTTATATTAAAAAGTAGATAATTATTTGAATAATATTCACTCCCAGAAAAAAAGTGCACATTCCTTGTTGTGTGAGGCTTCTTGGTTGGCTGCTTATTTTTACTCAGTTATTCATTGGCCTCAAGTGTTTTGATTTCTGCATCACTAATATCTGGGCACTGGTACTTTTCCATCTCATTATGATGTAAAGTTGAGTCATCAGATTTCTTAACCATAAAAGATCTCCTTTTCTGCATTATAGCTGGCTGCCAACTAATTAAATAACTAGGGAGTTCTTAATGTTCTCTGAGACCACCATCAACTCTCTATACCTTGGGAGTCGTTCTCATCCCTGTTTCTCTGTCCCCAGGCTTTGAGTAGAGAAATCTTGCGTTTGATAAAGATCTTTAATGGCCCTCGGTTCTACTGTCTTTACCCAAACCATTGGTATATGAATTCCTAAATGGCCTCCAATGGATTTCTCTCAGCTCTCACGTCCTTTCCCTCTCTTATGAAGACTGGCAGACTTGCATTTGGTGCCAATGCCCTGCGCTTCATGGGGTGTCTCTCCCAGCTCTCCTGCCATGACTCCAGCTTTTAGTTTACTACCCTTGACCTCTTGGTGAATTCCTGAAGGTGTTGGAGTGTAGCTCAGGTTCACTGTGCAGCTGGGGTGCCTTGGAATTTTAATCTGTCATAATTGTCTTAAAGCTCTTACATTACTTATCATTTTGGCTAGTGTCTATTTTTATTTTCTGTCTATGACAGATTTTACCTCCCACTGCTTTATCTGAGATGAGAGCAGCCTTAAGTCTCATCCCTTCCATAAAAGGCTTGTCACTTCCTAAAGGCTAGATCATTTAAGTTTCTTTGTATCATATCCTCAGCACTTTGGTAAGTTAGAAAGAAAATATGATTTTGTAGCTCATTCAGATTACTGTAGTTCTTAGGATAAGAGCGATGGTCTCTTGTGTTTTCTACCTGCCAAGTTAACCTTGGAACCAAAGATAAACCTCCCCATCATGTACCCGTATTTTGACTCACATTGAAGTACCAGGTATCATATCATAGGAAGAAATGGGGTTTACTTTTGGCATTACCCCCCCCACACCAATACTATGAAATTCTCATTTCCCTTTAAATATATATTATAGATACTTTTTTAGACCTCTGTCCTCATCATTTTATTTTATTATTTTATTAAAAAATTTAATATTGACATAATTGCAGGTGTCCCCATTTTTTCTTCTTTGCCCACCTCCACCCATCCCCGCCTCCGCCTCCCTTCACCATTACCAAACTACTGCCCATGTCCATGGGGTATGCATATGTGTTCTTTAGCTAATCCCTTCACCTTCTTTATCTATTCATTCCCACCCTTCTCCCCCCTGGCACCAGCCAGTCTGTTCCATATGTCCATGTTTCCAGTTTCATTTTGTTCATCAGTTCAATTTGTTCATTAGATTCCACATATTAATGAGATCACCTGGTATTTGTCTTTCTCCGACTGGCTTGTTTTGCTTAGCATAACACTATCTAGGTCCATCCATGCTGTCCCAAAGGGTAAGATTTTCTTCTTTTTTATAGCCACATAGCAGATACTTTTTTACACATCTTTTTCTTGACATATTTACATGTACAAAGTTCACTTTCTCTGGGGGGTTAATGTATATTGTATGTTAATGATGAAATATTTGAAGCATCACTTCTTTTGGAGAAATAGTTCCCAATCCTAAGAGCGACGGTCTCTTGTGTTTTCTACCCGCCAGGTTAACCTTGGAACCAAAGATAAACCTCCCCATCATGTACCCGTATTTTGTCTCACATTGAAGTACCAGGTATCATATCATAGGAAGAAATGGGGTTTACTTTTGGCATTACCCCCCCCCACACCAATACTATGAAATTCTCATTTCCCTTTAAATATATATTATAGATACTTTTTTAGACCTCTGTCCTCATCATTTTATTTTATTATTTTATTAAAAAATTTAATATTGACATAATTGCAGGTGTCCCCATTTTTTCTTCTTTGCCCACCTCCACCCATCCCCGCCTCCGCCTCCCTTCACCATTACCAAACTACTGCCCATGTCCATGGGGTATGCATATGTGTTCTTTAGCTAATCCCTTCACCTTCTTTATCTATTCATTCCCACCCTTCTCCCCCCTGGCACCAGCCAGTCTGTTCCATATGTCCATGTTTCCAGTTTCATTTTGTTCATCAGTTCAATTTGTTCATTAGATTCCACATATTAATGAGATCACCTGGTATTTGTCTTTCTCCAACTGGCTTGTTTTGCTTAGCATAACACTCTCTAGGTCCATCCATGCTGTCCCAAAGGGTAAGATTTTCTTCTTTTTTATAGCCACATAGCAGATACTTTTTTACACATCTTTTTCTTGACATATTTACATGTACAAAGTTCACTTTCTCTGGGGGGTTAATGTATATTGTATGTTAATGATGAAATATTTGAAGCATCACTTCTTTTGGAGAAATAGTTCCCAATCCCCATAATTATTGGGACCTTGCTTGAATTATTTGATCACAACTCTAGCCAATGCTTACTGCAGCATGGAATTGTCTTTATGCTCTCCCAAGAGATATATTTTTTAGCTCTGTACTTCTAGAGCCAGGCAACTCTAATTAATTACAATATTATCTGAGTATATGTATATACCGCTCATATTTTCACAGATGATTCCCATCCATTGTCAGATGTCTGTATTTGTTGCTGGGCTGTATAAATCCTGTGGTAGCTTCCTTGCAATGTCATGCTGTTGGATAGATATATTTGTTTGATATCCTGTGGTGTTAGAGATACCTATAGAGCTGTGTGCATGCCTCAGTTAGAACGCTTAATGCTTCTCTGCCTTGCAATACAGTTCCTTGAATGTTTGCCCGTGTATGTCTTTCCCAATAAGGGTGAAAGTGCTTAAAGTCATGGACTGGTTTCCTTCAACTTTCTATTCTGGATTCCCAAAACAGTCACGGCTGCTACATAACGCCAAGCAGCTGTGTACTACACAAATGTGTCTGGCAAGTCAGGGTTGAAAATCATTGCCAGCTCTACTAGGCAAACTTTGTGCCCTGCTCCAGGGCTTGAAAAATAAGGTATGAGTTAGCATTCCTCTGCCAGACAAAGCCTTTATCTCAAAATTTTTCTTCTGGAGGTGGTTCCTTTATTATTATCATTTTATATGATTTGACTCCACTTATATTTCTAGTCCCATTTCCCAACATCTCTCTTTTTTTAAACAGCTTTGCTGAGTTATAAGTGGTATACAAAGAATTGTGCATATTTATTGTATACAATTTGGTGAGCTTGGGCACATACAAACACCCATGATACCATCACCACAATGACGGTAATAGACATATCAATATCTCCCAGAGTTTCCTTGTGTATATTTTTTTGGGGGGAGGGGTATTTGTTTGCTTCGGGATTTTTTTATGTGTAATAACATCTATATGTATAAAAGCCTAAGCAACCGAATGACCAGAATGACCAGAATGACCGAATGACTGGTCGCTATGACATGCACTGACCACCAGGGGGAAGACGCTCAATGTAGGAGCTGCCCACAGCCAACCTCCCCCAGCAGGCCAACCTCCTGTGGTCCCTCCCCCTGGCCAGCAGGCCTTGATTGCTTGTCAGGGCTGGGCCCTGGGCTGGGATGGGGAACCAGAGGTGGGTGGCAGTGGATGTGGCCACTTTCCCAGGGGGGCTGAGGGCTGGCTCCCTCCTCGGGGCCAGTGGCCAAACTCCTGTGCCCCATTTATACCCCTGGCTGGCATCCCTGATTTGCCCACCGCCCACCTGCCATGGTGGTGGCATAGTGGCGAGGGAAGGAGGAGGGGGGAAGCCAGGAACTGCACGGCATCGGTGTCCATTCCTTCTGCACCTGGCCTGGCTACCATTGCCTTCTCTCCTGACCCCGCCAGGGCCTTCAGGCCCTGGGCTGGAATGCAGAACCAGGGGTGGGTGGCAGTAGACACGGCTCCTTTCCCAGGGGGGCCAAGGGCTGGCTCCCTCCTCAGGGCTGGTAGCCAACCTCTGATGCCCCATCCCTCCCCCTGGACATCCCCCTGGCTGGCAGGCCCCGATTGGCCTGGCCCTGATTGACTATGATCACCAGCCAGGCCTAGGGACCCCACCCATGTACAAATTTCATGCACCGGGCCTCTAGTTTAACATAAGATTCAACATTTTTAAAAAGTTTGAAGTACACAATACCATATGGTTAACTATGGGTATTATGTTGTAGAGCAGACAGATCAAATGACAGGATTTCCTTCATTTTTAAGGCTGAATAATATTCCATTATATGTATACACCACAGTTTCTTTATCCATTCATTTATTGATGGGACACATTGGTTGTTTCCATGTCTTGGCTATTGTAAATAGTGCTGTAGTGAACATTTCCCACCATCTCTTTTTAATTAGTTCTCCTTATCCCTACTTTGCTTGCTACATTTCACTAACTTTTCATTACTAATACACATAATCTCTTGTCTTCCAACATTTTTAAGAAGCATCTTTCTTCTCCATTACTACCAATTAAACCTAATCATTACTTATCTTATAATATTCAGTCAAGGCATCACTTTCTCTTTGAAATCTTTCGTGATAACCAAGTCTACCTCATCCCTCACACTCTAACAGTTTTCCCTTCTCTGTGATCCCATAGAATATTACATATACCTTTATAATAATAATACCTACACCACATTGTAATTATCTGGTTCAACATCTGCTTCCTTCAAAGACTGTAAATACCTTGAGGTTAGAGACTATGTTTGCTCATCTTCCTATCTCTGAAACTTTTTACAGAGCCTGGAACATAATAGACTCTCAATAGATATTTGATGAATAAGTAATTTAATTAGTTTCTACATTTTATGTGAATCTTATTCTATTCTTTTAAAATCTCACTCTGTTGTACGGAGACTATACAATAGAAAGAGCCAGGGTGGAAGTCTTATTTAATCATCTGAAAAATAAAAATGAGCATCTATTTTATAATCCAATTGAATGATTATCAAACACTCCAAAATCCATTGCTTAGGCAAGCAACTGGGTATGGAGCATCAGTCAGTTACTGCCATTGAGAAAACAACTCTACGGCTGAGATGGGTATGGAGATTCAATTAGCATAAATAGCTTCAGATGCACACATACAAATTCACTTGACAATGTATCTAATATCTATTTTGTCCTATGCTCTTCTTTCCTTCAATAACTATATATATATTAATGGTCTTCAGTGTACTGGTGCTGAGCTAAGTGACAGAATAGAAAGATTAAGAGACATGGCTTCTACCACTGTGGAAATTCAGTGTTCCTAGAATGCCTTTCATCAATACATTATACTTCCACCTCTTTAGAAATTCAGAACAAGCTTCTTCCCGGGACACCTTGCCTGACTCCTAATGCAAAGGTTGGGTGCCTCCAGGGCTTGAAAAATAAGGTATGAGTTAGCATTCCTCTGCCAGACAAAGCCTTTATCTCAAAATTTTTCTTCTGGAGGTGGTTCCTTTATTATTATTATTTTATATGATTTGACTCCACTTATATTTCTAGTCTCATTTCCCAACATCTCTCTTTTTTTAAACAGCTTTGCTGAGTTATAAGTGGTATACAAAGAATTGTGCATATTTATTGTATACAATTTGGTGAGCTTGGACACATACAAACACCCATGATACCATCACCACAATGAAGGTAATAGACATATCAATATCTTCCAGAGTTTCCTTGTGTATATTTTTTGGGGGGAGGGGTATTTGTTTGCTTCGGGATTTTTTTATGTGTAATAACATCTATATGTATAAAAGCCTAAGCAACCGAATGACCAGAATGACCAGAATGACCGAATGACTGGTCGCTATGACATGCACTGACCACCAGGGGGAAGACGCTCAATGTAGGAGCTGCCCACAGCCAACCTCCCCCAGCAGGCCAACCTCCTGTGGTCCCTCCCCCTGGCCAGCAGGCCTTGATTGCTTGTCAGGGCTGGGCCCTGGGCTGGGATGGGGAACCAGAGGTGGGTGGCAGTGGATGTGGCCACTTTCCCAGGGGGGCTGAGGGCTGGCTCCCTCCTCGGGGCCAGTGGCCAAACTCCTGTGCCCCATTTATACCCCTGGCTGGCATCCCTGATTTGCCCACCGCCCACCTGCCATGGTGGTGGCATAGTGGCGAGGGAAGGAGGAGGGGGGAAGCCAGGAACTGCACGGCATCGGTGTCCATTCCTTCTGCACCTGGCCTGGCTACCATTGCCTTCTCTCCTGACCCCGCCAGGGCCTTCAGGCCCTGGGCTGGAATGCAGAACCAGGGGTGGGTGGCAGTAGACACGGCTCCTTTCCCAGGGGGGCCAAGGGCTGGCTCCCTCCTCAGGGCTGGTAGCCAACCTCTGATGCCCCATCCCTCCCCCTGGACATCCCCCTGGCTGGCAGGCCCCGATTGGCCTGGCCCTGATTGACTATGATCACCAGCCAGGCCTAGGGACCCCACCCATGTACTGTGCCCCATTTCTACCCCTGGCCGGCAGCCCTGATTTGCCCACCGCCCGCCCGCCATGGTGGTGGCATGGTGGCGAGGGAAGGAGGAGGGGGGAAGCCAGGAACTGCACGGCATCGGTGTCCATTCCTTCTGCACCTGGCCTGGCAACCATTGCCTCCTCTCCTGACCCAGCCCGGGCCTTTAGGCCCTGGGCTGGAATGCAGAACCAGGGGTGGGTGGCGGCAGACACAGCCCCTTTTTCAGGGGGGCCAAGGGCTGGCTCCCTTTTTGGGGCTGGTGGCCAACTTCTGTCCCATCCCTCCCGCTGTGCATCCCCCTGGCTGGCAGGCCCAATTGGCCTGGCCCTGATTGACCATGATCACCAGCCAGGCCTAGGGACCCCACCCATGTACAAATTTCATGCACCGGGCCTCTAGTTTAACATAAGATTCAACATTTTTAAAAAGTTTGAAGTACACAATACCATATGGTTAACTATAGGTATTATGTTGTAGAGCAGACAGATCAAATGACAGGATTTCCTTCATTTTTAAGGCTGAATAATATTCCATTATATGTATACACCACAGTTTCTTTATCCATTCATCTATTGATGGGACACATTGGTTGTTTCCATGTCTTGGCTATTGTAAATAGTGCTGTAGTGAACATTTCCCACCATCTCTTTTTAATTAGTTCTCCTTATCCCTACTTTGCTTGCTACATTTCACTAACTTTTCATTACTAATACACATAATCTCTTGTCTTCCAACATTTTTAAGAAGCATCTTTCTTCTCCATTACTACCAAGACAACCTAATCATTACTTATCTTATAATATTCAGTCAAGGCATCACTTTCTCTTTGAAATCTTTCGTGATAACCAAGTCTACCTCATCCCTCACACTCTAACAGTTTTCCCTTCTCTGTGATCCCATAGAATATTACATATACCTTTATAATAATAATACCTACACCACATTGTAATTATCTGGTTCAACATCTGCTTCCTTCAAAGACTGTAAATACCTTGAGGTTAGAGACTATGTTTGCTCATCTTCCTATCTCTGAAACTTTTTACAGAGCCTGGAACATAATAGACTCTCAATAGATATTTGATGAATAAGTAATTTAATTAGTTTCTACATTTTATGTGAATCTTATTCTATTCTTTTAAAATCTCACTCTGTTGTACGGAGACTATACAATAGAAAGAGCCAGGGTGGAAGTCTTATTTAATCATCTGAAAAATAAAAATGAGCATCTATTTTATAATCCAATTGAATGATTATCAAACACTCCAAAATCCATTGCTTAGGCAAGCAACTGGGTATGGAGCATCAGTCAGTTACTGCCATTGAGAAAACAACTCTACGGCTGAGATGGGTATGGAGATTCAATTAGCATAAATAGCTTCAGATGCACACATACAAATTCACTTGACAATGTATCTAATATCTATTTTGTCCTATGCTCTTCTTTCCTTCAATAACTATATATATATTAATGGTCTTCAGTGTACTGGTGCTGAGCTAAGTGACAGAATAGAAAGATTAAGAGACATGGCTTCTACCACTGTGGAAATTTAGTGTTCCTAGAATGCCTTTCATCAATACATTATACTTCCACCTCTTTAGAAATTCAGAACAAGCTTCTTCCCTGGACACCTTGCCTGACTCCTAATGCAAAGGTTGGGTGCCTGTGGGACTGAATGCCTCTACTTATAATTGTAATTATCAACTCATTTCTCTTCCCCACTTGACTATCATCTGCAAAAGGAGAGAAGTGTTTTTCAATTTTGTATTATTTCCTCAGTGCTCAAACAGTGCCCAGTGAAAGGGAGGTACTAAATAAATATTTATTTGAGTAAATAAGCAAGCAAAAAACCACCTGGTGTTAAGCAAGACAGTAACTGCATTAAATGGCTCAGGTTTCACCATCAGGAACCACAGTGTATGATATAGTATCCTTCTACTTTAAAGATAATTTTAAAAGAGAAATATTTCACCTCAAATAGGAGAGGATGCCTTTGTAACTCTTTGAAGCTGTAGCTTTAACATGTTATTTTCTATTTTTTTCTTCAGAATAAGAAGTAGGCATAAGATTTTATGGCTCTCCTGCTGCTAACTTCCATATTAGGTGGTCACCAGCCTACTAAAGCCTGATATCCCATTAGCCCATTAATAACTATGCCATTGATTTATACATCATTTTAATGTCTCCTCTTTGTGGTATATTAATGTTCCTCAATAAAAAGCTAAAAATAATGAATGTCAAACATACAACAGAACCCATTTCCATAGGAGGCCTGTAGTGAGAAGGTAATAGGAGCAAACCATTATCCCAGAAATTTAAATGCTAAGTACTTGGAGGTGGATAAAAAAACAAACAAACTAAACTCCATAATAGAATCTTGACGTTTCTGTTTTGATAGGCTAGATAACAATGCTGGGCAGATTGGATACCAATTTTCTATACAAAATTATTTGCAAAATTAAGAAAATATGAAGAGCTGGGTAGTTTTGGGAAAGTGATTTTTAAATGCTAAATAAATTGTGTTTAGGAAAAAGTATTATGTGCTTAATACCTTCTAATAGAATTTGGATGCTTATAGAAGGGATTTCTAAGGATTAGAGAAACCCTTAACTATAGGACCTCATTTGAAACTGAGTTGGTTGGGAATGTCTGTTTTTCATAAGCCTATTTAGCCTAACAGACCTAGAGAAGAACAATGAGATTAACGATTGTGTTGGAAAATGCAGTTACATTTTCTCTTAATCTTAATGTGTGTGTGTATGTGGCAGACACAGCCCCTTTTTCAGGGGGGCCAAGGGCTGGCTCCCTTTTTGGGGCTGGTGGCCAACTTCTGTCCCATCCCTCCCGCTGTGCATCCCCCTGGCTGGCAGGCCCAATTGGCCTGGCCCTGATTGACCATGATCACCAGCCAGGCCTAGGGACCCCACCCATGTACAAAAAATGTAAGACTTTACAGCTGATAGCTCAATTGATGTTTCTTTCTTTTCAGGTTTAACCCATTGGAATTAATAATTAATTAATAATTATTCAAAGTGTGAATACATTATTTGGGATACACTAATAATAGAGGAATATGCAAATTGGTCAGGATGCCATCACGTAACAACCAATCAGGACAGGGGCGGGGCCATGGCAGAGAGCTCTTAGCATGCTGGGGGTCTGAAGGACATGGAGAGAAAGGGAAAGCAGATAGGCAGTTAGGGGAATCAGGCCATGAGGGGAGAGCAGATAGGCAGCTAGGGGGATCAGGCCAGGAGGGGAGAGCAGTTAGAGGGATCAAGCTGGCAGGGGAGAGCAGTTAGGCAGTTGGGGCGATCAGGCCGGCAGGGGAGGGCAGTTAGGGGCATCAGGCAGGCAGGATGAGCATCTATTTTATAATCCAATTGAATGATTATCAAACACTCCAAAATCCATTGCTTAGGCAAGCAACTGGGTATGGAGCATCAGTCAGTTACTGCCATTGAGAAAACAACTCTACGGCTGAGATGGGTATGGAGATTCAATTAGCATAAATAGCTTCAGATGCACACATACAAATTCACTTGACAATGTATCTAATATCTATTTTGTCCTATGCTCTTCTTTCCTTCAATAACTATATATATATTAATGGTCTTCAGTGTACTGGTGCTGAGCTAAGTGACAGAATAGAAAGATTAAGAGACATGGCTTCTACCACTGTGGAAATTTAGTGTTCCTAGAATGCCTTTCATCAATACATTATACTTCCACCTCTTTAGAAATTCAGAACAAGCTTCTTCCCTGGACACCTTGCCTGACTCCTAATGCAAAGGTTGGGTGCCTGTGGGACTGAATGCCTCTACTTATAATTGTAATTATCAACTCATTTTTCTTTCCCACTTGACTATCATCTGCAAAGGAGAGAAGTGTTTTTCAATTTTGTATTATTTCCTCAGTGCTCAAACAGTGCCCAGTGAAAGGGAGGTACTAAATAAATATTTATTTGAGTAAATAAGCAAGCAAAAAACCACCTGGTGTTAAGCAAGACAGTAACTGCATTAAATGGCTCAGGTTTCACCATCAGGAACCACAGTGTATGATATAGTATCCTTCTACTTTAAAGATAATTTTAAAAGAGAAATATTTCACCTCAAACGGGAGAGGATGCCTTTGTAACTCTTTGAAGCTGTAGCTTTAACATGTTATTTTCTATTTTTTTCTTCAGAATAAGAAGTAGGCATAAGATTTTATGGCTCTCCTGCTGCTAACTTCCATATTAGGTGGTCACCAGCCTACTAAAGCCTGATATCCCATTAGCCCATTAATAACTATGCCATTGATTTATACATCATTTTAATGTCTCCTCTTTGTGGTATATTAATGTTCCTCAATAAAAAGCTAAAAATAATGAATGTCAAACATACAACAGAACCCATTTCCATAGGAGGCCTGTAGTGAGAAGGTAATAGGAGCAAACCATTATCCCAGAAATTTAAATGCTAAGTACTTGGAGGTGGATAAAAAAAAAAACCACATAAACTCCATAATAGAATCTTGACATTTCTGTTGATAGGCTAGATAACAATGCTGGGCAGATTGGATACCAAACAAACAAACACATAAACTCCATAATAGAATCTTGACGTTTCTGTTTTGATAGGCTAGATAACAATGCTGGGCAGATTGGATACCAATTTTCTATACAAAATTATTTGCAAAATTAAGAAAATATGAAGAGCTGGGTAGTTTTGGGAAAGTGATTTTTAAATGCTAAATAAATTGTGTTTAGGAAAAAGTATTATGTGCTTAATACCTTCTAATAGAATTTGGATGCTTATAGAAGGGATTTCTAAGGATTAGAGAAACCCTTAACTATAGGACCTCATTTGAAACTGAGTTGGTTGGGAATGTCTGTTTTTCATAAGCCTATTTAGCCTAACAGACCTAGAGAAGAACAATGAGATTAACGATTGTGTTGGAAAATGCAGTTACATTTTCTCTTAATCTTAATGTGTGTGTGTATGTGTGTGTGTGTGTGAGAGTGTGTATACAGGGTGTCCCAAAAAATGTATACAGACTTTATAGCTGATAGCTCAATTGATGTTTCTTTCTTTTCTGGTTTAACCCATTGGAATTAATAATTAATTAATAATTATTCAAAGTGTGAATACATTATTTGGGATACACTAATAATAGAGGAATATGCAAATTGGTCAGGATGCCATCACGTAACAACCAATCAGGACAGGGGCGGGGCCATGGCAGAGAGCTCTTAGCATGCTGGGGGTCTGAAGGACATGGAGAGAAAGGGAAAGCAGATAGGCAGTTAGGGGAATCAGGCCATGAGGGGAGAGCAGATAGGCAGCTAGGGGGATCAGGCCAGGAGGGGAGAGCAGTTAGAGGGATCAAGCTGGCAGGGGAGAGCAGTTAGGCAGTTGGGGCGATCAGGCCGGCAGGGGAGGGCAGTTAGGGGCATCAGGCAGGCAGGTGAGCAGTTAGGAGACAGTGGTTCCGGATTGAGAGAGGGATCCCAGATTGGAGAGGATGCACAAATTTTGTGCACCGGGCCTCTAATATACATATATTTAATGAGGTTTTAAGAAAAGAGCAATGATAAATAAATTATATAAAAATCTATAACATGTAATATATCTTTGCTCTTTTCTTAAACCTCATTAAAATGACTATAAAAGATTTTTTAAGTAAAAATTAGAGATGTTAAAGCAAACAGGAAAAGATATCAGGTAAGAGAGGATACTTATCAGAAGGACCTTCTTGACCACTCTGGATAAAATAGCAGCCCCACACCTCATTTCCTAGCTTGAGTACTCTGCTTATTCTCTCTGTAGTAAATAACATACCTCAAACCACATTAACATACTTCAAACCACATTATATATTTATGGATTTATTATCTGTCTCCCTCCACTACAGTTTAAGCTTTAGAAGGGCAAAGGCTTTATTTCTGATATATTCTTAACACCTAAAGTAGTGCCTGATCTAGTCATATACAACATATGTGTTGAGAAAAACATCAACATACATTTGGAAGAAGGAAAGCAGATAGAATAATGAAAGCTAATTTATCAGAATGGAGAAGCTAAAACTTAAATGCTTGCAGGGAGAGATTCTGGTAAAATGTAAGCCAATTCCTATGGAAAAATCCCAGAAAAACAGAAGATCAAGACATGGATGTTTTGGAGTAAAAAGATGAGGCACTGGGCAAAAATTAGGGAAAAAAATGATTGGAAATCTAAATAAGGAGAAATTGGACACCTAGATTCTCTTTCCAGCCCTCATACCAATAATTGCACTAGATGCTAATGGAAGAAATACTGCAATTAAAAGAAGTTTGAGACTAGATTAAAATAAGCAAGGTCCAACTATATGCTGTCTACAGGATATATAATTTGAATATGAAAATATAGGGTGAAAGTAAGTGGATAGAAAAATATTTACTATGAAAACCATAAGAAGACTGGTATAACCAGATTAATATCAGATAAAATAAATTTCAAGAGGAAAAGTATCACCAGAGATAAAGAGTGCATTTTATAATGAAACATGTAACAATTTATATATATATATGCAAGGAACAAAAATTGAAAGAATCAAACACAGATAACAACACTGAAAGATTTTTCTCTTTATCTTCAATTTTCAGAAAACTAACTTTGATGTGTTGGGGTTTACTTCTTATTTTTCTTGCTTTAGGTTAACTGAGCTTCTTAAATCTGTAAATGTATGTGTTTCACTCCAGAGATAATTCTAATCATTATGACTTAAAACATTTTGGGTCCCATTATGTCTTTCCTCCTCTTCTGAAACTCTAACTACATATATTTTTGCCTTTTCTTTATTATCCACCAGTACCTTGACCCTGTTAAGTGTTCATTTGTTTGTCTGTTCCACAATCTTGTTTTCCCCTCCGCTCTTCAGATTGGATAATTTTCAAGTTCATTGAGTCTTCCTTCTGTTGTCTCCACTCTGCTGTTGGGTTTGTCCAACAAATTTTTAATTTCAGATATTTATAATTTTAGTCCAAGAATTTCTATTTAGCTTTCTTTTATAGATTCACCCTTTTATGCACATTTTTAAAACCTCATTGAGCATAGTTCTAATAGCTGCTTTGAAGTCCCCATCTGCTATTCCCAAGATCCAAGTCACCTAACATATGTTCTCTGTTCACTGTATTTTCTCTCAGGAATGAGTCAACTTTACTAGTCCAAAATGTCAAGTAATTTTGGATGGTATCCTGGCCATTGTGAATGTTATGTTGTAAAGACTGTGGATTCCATTATATCCATCACAAAAGTGTTGCCATTTTTGTTGTAGAAGGAAATTAACTTATTTGGACTCAAATGGAAAACTCTATCTCTGAGGGTGACAATTCATATCTCAGTGAAGTCCTTTGATCCGGGTTGGGTGCTTTGGTCTGCTCTGTGCATGACTATTTCAGTGGTCAGTCTGAGATTTGAAGAGAGTTTACACAAAGAATTCAGGATCCGCCTTTCTCATACTCTGCTTTCCAGAACTCATCTGTTGCCCTTTTCAGCAGCCGTAGCTGTCCTGAACTCTGCTGACTGGCTTGTCAGGCCAGAAAATTACAGGCTTTTTTAATCAGAGTTTTTGTTCAAGCAGTCTGACTGCAGCTTTCCCTGGTGTGAAAAGCTGCCAAAACAGGAAATTTGCCTATGATGCCCTCTTTTTCCTCTCACGTCTCCAGTCCAAAACTTGTCTGCCTCTGCTCACTCTCCAGAGACTTCAGGTAGTTGTTTTTTCTTTTGTCCTGAGTTTACAGTTGTAAACTAAAGCTCAGTCTGTTAGGAGTTTACTAAGTCATGCTGGAAACAGAATTCTTCTTCCATCTTTTTAACTATCAAATTATGTTAAGTGCTGAGAGCATGACAGGGTATTTCAAGGGTAAGTGAACAATAGGTCATAATAAAAGCAAGGTGTTTGTGTTGAGTATCTAAGAAAGGCAGTAAGAGGATCAGAAATCTCAGCAATGAGGAATCTCTCACCAGGTCATCCTTAGAAATCTAGGCAGCATCTGGAAAGATGACTCCAGGCTGCAATCAAGAAAAACTTCAGTCTCTAATGAAGCAAGGCGGGGCCCCATTGATTAAGACTAAGACCCAGCCCTGACCGGTTTGGCTCAGTGGATAGAGCGCCGGCCTGCAGACTCGGGGGTTCCGGGTTTGATTCCGGCCAAGGGCATGTACCTTGGTTGCTAAGACCCAGACACAGCAAAACAAGATAAAAGCCCAGGCAGGCTCAGAAAGAGGGCCTGAGACAGAACCAGATGACGCACAGGTGCATCGATCCTGAGTCACAGTGTGCTGTCTTGGGTTAGATTCAATAAATATATATTTAAAAAAAAGACTAAGACCCAAACACAGCAAAACAAGACAAAAGCCCAGGCAGGCTCAGAAAGAAGGCCTGATACAGAGCCAGATGACGCACAGGTCCATCGATCCTGAGTCACAGTGTGCTGTCTTGGGTTAGAGTGGAAACCCAGAGCCTCTGGTAGAGGAACACCTTCAGAAAGACATCAAATAGAGGCTAAAAATAGGGCCTGAATCCTTCTGTTGTTTAAAATGTTTATGAAGTGCTGAAAGAAAGGAAAAAAACAAGAAGGAAAGGAGAGAGGGAAGGAGGGAGAAAGGACAGGGGGAGAGAAAGAATAAAGGAAGCAAGGAAGGAAGGAAGGAAGGAAGGAAGGAAGGAAGGAAGGAAGGAAGGAAGGAAGGAAGGAGGAAGGACA
>NW_005370140.1:121892-147633 GCF_000412655.1 Myotis brandtii
TAAGCAATTTTCCATGTGAAACTTTTCTTATTTGCAAGTAGACACTTATGTCTATGGTATTCATCACACTATATTGAAATTATCAATTTACTTTTCTGCTTCTTCCAGTATAAATTGAGCTCCTTAAAATAAAACTCTGTTTCTTGGGCGGGGGGGATGGTTCACATAAGTTTGTATTAAATTAATTTTAGTTCTATGCCTCATTCCTTAAGGAAGAGACCTTGTCTTATACTTTTCGTGTCCTTTATAGCAGTGCTTATCAACCATAATGTGCAATCACCTGGGGGACCTTTTTAAAATGAGAATTCTGACTCAGAACCCCTGCAGTAGGGCCTACCACTCTGCATGTCCACAGCTCCCATGTGATACCAGTATTGCTTGTCTGTGGACCACATTTTGAATGGCAAGATTTTATATGACCTCAGTAATAGAAGGGAACTTGTTTACTTGATCTGCGTGCATGCGTTAAAACCCAGATAATGTCTTCCATGTTCTGCTATGCCCATTCTAAATTCTGGAAGAGCCCAGGTGTGGCAGAGCACTCTCCAAGGTCTGGTGTGTCCTGACTGCCAATCAGAGCCTCAGCCGCGGGTCTACACAGCCCTTTCCCTTCACCAGCCTTGCATTCGCCTCCTAGGTTTTATCTTCCCAACTCTATTTCCTAGCTTGTATTTCCTTTAAGATAGGGGATTGTGCCTTTTTTTTCCTCCTAAGTCAAGGTCCTTTATATACAGAATGTGGTCAATAAATGTTTGAGTTATAAATCAATGCAATAGATTGGATCATTTATATCCAAACAAAGGCAAAATGAGGATTTCCAATACTTTTACCAAAAGTCCCAAATATCAGACCTTGGGGAAAACTTTTGGCAGCCTTCCCCATCCCCATCCCCACACCAGTACTATTCAGTACCTTTCATACACCAATATCCACAGCTCCTATCAGTGACCGCAAACAGCCCTGCTCATGTATCAGATATGAAGTACGTAGCTGTTACTTCGACCAGATATGATGGTACTGATGGGTTCTCAGTACATTGCTGAAAAAACTAACTTTTGTATTAAAAGCAATAAACCAAATAAATATTTTGATGTTGAAGTATTTATTTTAATGGATTTGGAAATTATTTTCCCTGGTGTAGCAGCCTAATTGTGTTTCTTTGGAAAACGAAACTTGGATAAAAGTTGGGTAACTTTTACCAGGGAAGGGGGACTTTCCTTTAGGTGAGGAACTCTGCAGGAAGTCACCTAATTGAATCTTTCCACTGGCCTGTCCTTAGTAAATCTCTTGTGGAGCCTGAAAGAATCTCTTTCTCCATAACATAGGGGACTTGTTTGGCTGTCAGAGATAGAGGAACATGGATCACTGAGGAGCTAATGAATGATGCTCAAGGGACAGGGAGCTATTTCTGTCACTTTCATGGGGATTCTCATAGACAATTATTTTGGGCCAGACACATATCAACCAAAGTCATAAGGCTGGAGACAGGTTAATATACTCATAATTATAATAACAATATTGATAATTTACCTTGTGGCAGTGTTTTATAAAGCCCTTTAGTATGTGTTTTCTCATTTGATCACACAATGACTCTGTAGGACTCAAAGCAGGTCTCTTGAGCCAGTTTTGTAAAGAAGGAAAAAAAGGATGCCCAACAGAAAAACGATGCTCACACAAGTGGTAGGTATTAAAATTAGGATTCACACTTAGGTCTCCTAATTCTTAATTCTAGTTTTCCCACGACCCCATTTTGCTTGACAACTCTGTTAGCCATCAGTAAACAAAGCAACTGTGGGTGTTAAGGGGAAGATTAATAGAAAATGGCATTTTGGCAAGAGGATGGTATGGGTCCAAGACTTTAGTCCCTGGACCCAATGCATGTTGCTATGTGATGTGGACAGTCTATCTAAAAGCATGCTTATGGGTTTTTCATGAACTGACCAGACAGTGGAATTGCCTTTCCACCCCCAAACTTTCCTAGATGCAGAGATCTGAGAGCAAATTCAGAATTCCTAAGATTAGCAGGAAATGTTAGGAGGTACTTGAGGGAGAGATGCTTATACAAGCCTTCCTTGGTAACAGGCTATGACCACCAAGTCCAACAAGAAGTGACACACTTGGGCTGAAGAGGGAGGAAGCAGACTACTAGTATACTTTGTGTTACCAACTGGTCAAGGGGTAGAATAAGCATTGATGGACTTCTTCTAATTACAATAGCAGAACTGACAGTATAACTCTATTACCAACATGACATACATTTTATGGAGATAGAGGAGTGCAATAGTGACTATTGCGGTCCCACTTGGGTCCTCTTTACTGAGCAGAGCACCCGTCCCATAGCTGCTGGGAGTATTGGCTGCTAAGCATTCACAGCTGCTGCATCCTCCTGCTGAGAAGGGTCCCCAGTAAATGAAAGCCACTTCCCCCAGAAATATCTAGGACATTGTGCCTTTCCCATGCAGGCACACCACACAGGGACTGGCTGACTGATATAAGGTACATAAGGGCTGCCCGCTTTCCTCAAAATGGAATAACTCTGTGGAGCCAGTCACACTCTAAAGCTACTGGGATTAGAGATGAGGCTGAGTCTAGATTCAGTTCAATCTCCATCTTTGCTTAGCTTCTTTCTCTGCCCAACCCTGCTTTATCCACTCTCATGCAGGTTTTACCTGAGACCTCCCCCACAATAAGTCACTTGTACCAGAATACCCACATCCAGCTCTGCTTTGAGGGGACAAGCCCTAAAACCAGGAGCAATGTGTTAGACCAAATGGATCACACTCCCCCGCCCCCGCCAAATCTCCACTTATTTAGCAGAAAAATCTAATATACAGGTTTCTGAGTTTATCCATATATACTTTTCTCTTTCTTAAAATAAGGCATAATATCCTATTTTATGTCTTGGGACATACTTTGGCATATTAATGATAGCCAATACTCATTTGGATATGTATAATGTGTTAGGCTCTATGATAAGAGCTTTAGTATTATGGTATTTAACTCTCACATGTTTCTGAAGTAGGTCCTATTATTACCATTCCCATTTTATAGATAAAGGAATTGTGACCTAGAGATAAGGTACCATTCCCCAAGGTCACATAGATCACATGAGTCAGAACTGGGATCCAAACCCAGTTTTTGTGACTCCAGAGCAAAATCTCCTAGCTACCATATTGTACTGCCTCACCATAGCAAGCCAAGTTCATACAAAATGATTGCTAAAATAATCACATAATTTAAGAAAGGTCTCCCCAAGCTGTCTATTTGGTCTATCCACTTATATAAACAATGACATTCTGCATAAATTTAGTTCATTGTAATGTCTGAAGTTCCTCCCACCTAGAGGAACCTGGGTGAGGGTCTGGTTTGATTGAGGCATTTCTGAGGGACTATGTTAGGAATTAAAGGCTGGGATCTCTTACTGTAGGTCTGAAAGGCAGATAAAAATTTATGTACTGGGGGAAGCTTGTGTCTAAAACTGGGATAGTATTGAGACAAAAACTTACGAAGGATTTGTTTATTTGGGAGGTGATTCTAGAAAGCACCAGTTGAGCAGGGAAAAATGAATCTAGAGTCTAGGAAATTCTGTCGAACAGATCTCTGCATCGATCTTAGGGGCAAGGAAGCTGGGGAATCTATCCACCAACTCCCATTTGTCTTTTGTGGTGGTCTCCTCCCAGGGATGTTAACTCCCCAGGACTTCTGGCTGCCATGGCAGAAGGCTCAGCATGCTTGTTCTGCAGCCTAAAAAAGCATTCAGGCAGAGAGTTGCAGTGATTGCAATAAGGAGCCATCCAACTGCAAGGGAATCCACATAATACTCACTGATGTCAAGGGAATATGGGGGAGGCACTGACTGCATCTGCCACAGATAACAAGACTGAAACTGGGTCATGGAGCCAAGGGTTAGAAGGGACAGCAGGAGCTGTAACATGCAGCCAACATGGAGTACATTGTGAAAGCAAGAAAGAGCAAAGAGAGAAGTAGCAGAGCAATGGGGAGAGATATGGTAGATTGCTAGGACAGTGAGTGGCAATTCATATTTACCAGGATATCTGCCATTCCTAAGGCCATCTTGGTGAAAGAACAATAGCTCTCTCCCTCCAGAGTGGAAGGATAAATATCCTTGATCTAATTTCTGAACAAAGGTATGCCTAACCAGAAAATCAAAAATCTCACTCAATGTGCAATTTGTACTGTGTGCTGGACATTTTCCAATAACTTTAGAAATGTTAACTTGTTTTTAATCTTCATAATAATACTATGAGATAAATACTCATATCATTATTATTTTTTCATAGAAAACTTGAGGCATTAAAAAGTTGAGAAAATTACCCAAGTTCACACAGCTAATGAATGACAAGCCAAGATTTGAAGACAGGTGGTCTGGTTCAGAGTCCACTATCTTAGCCATTGGGCCTCATCATGTTATATCTTTGAAATTTACTATTGGTTTTACTGGGTGTGGATTGTTTGGGTAATGTTACATATTAACATATCAATGGCTCCAAAGTTTTTAATTGCTAATTTTTTTTTACCTAGGAATAAATTTATTTTTTCTAAATAAATTTTGTTTTTCAATTACAGTTAACAATACAATACTATATTAGTTTCAGGTGTACTACCCAGGGATTAGACCAGGGGTCCTCAAGCTACGGCCCGCGGGCCACATGCAAATACAAATATTGTATTTGTTCCCGTTTTGTTTTTTTCACTTTACAGCCCCATGATATCATGTAACTATCAATTTGTACTTCTTAATCCCTTTACCTTTTTCACCCAATCTCCCATACCCCCCTCTCTGACAACCCTCAAAATGTTCTCTGTATCTATGAATCTTTTTATGTTCTGCTTGTTCATTTATTTTGTATTTTAGAATCCACATATGAGTAAAATCATCTGGCATTTGTCTTTTTCTGACTTATTCACTTTACAGCCCCATGACTATCATGTAACTATCAATTTGTACTTCTTCACCTTTTTCATCCATCCCCCCATATCTCCCTCTCTGGCAACCCTCAAAATGTTCTCTATATCTATGTGTCTTTTTATGTTCTGCTTGTTCATTTATTTTGTATTTTAGAATCCACATATGAGTAAAATCATCTGGCATTTGTCTTTTTCTGACTTATTTCACTCAGCACAGTACCCTCTAGGTCCATACATGTTTTTGCAGATGGCAAGATTTCATTCTTTTCTATGTTTGAGTCATATTCCATAGTATATGTGCACCACTTCTTTACCCATTCATCTATTGATGGACACTTAGATTGCTTTCATCTCTTGTAAATAATGCTGCAGTTAACATATGTAAGCATATGTCTTTTCAATTTAGTGTTTTGTGTTTCTTCAGATACATACCCAGAAGTGGAATTGCTGGGCTCTTCTTTGTCCTTATTATGGCCTTTGTTTTAAAATCTATTTTGTCTGGTATAATTATTGTTAACTCAGGTTTGTTTGTTTTTTCAATTTTCATGAAATATATTTTTCTATTTCTTACTTACAGTCCGTGTGTGTCTTTCCATCTAAAGTGAGTCTCTTGTAGACAGCATATGTAATAATCTTGTTTTGTTATCCATTCAGCCTCCATATGTCTTTTGATTGGAGCAATTATCCATTTGCATTTAAAGTAATTGTTGATAATTTACATTTTATTATTCATATTTCTTACCTTTTTCTTCTTCTTAAAGAACATCCTTTAACATTTCTTATAATACTAGTTTGGTGGTAATAAGCTCATTTAGTTTTTTATTTTCTGGGAAGCTCTTTCATGTCCTTCTATTATAAATGATAGCTTTGTTGGGTAGATTAATCTTGGTTGCAGGTCCTTGCTTTTCACCACCTTGAATATTTCGTGCCAAATACTTCTGGCCTCCAAAGTTTCAGTTGATAAATCAGCTGACAGTCTGATGGGGGGTCCCTTATAGGTAACTAATTGCTTTTTTTTTTTTGGCTGCTTTTAACATTCTCACTTTGGCATTTTAATTATGATGTCTTTGTGTGAGCCTATTTGGGTTAATTTGTTCTGTGCTTACTGGAATTGTATGTTTATTTCCTTCACCAAATTAGGGAAGTTTTCTATTATTATTTTTTTCAAATAGGTTTTCAATTTCTTGCTCTCTGTCTTCCCTTACTGGCACTCCCATGATGCAAATGGTGGTACACTTGAAGTTGTCTCAGAGGCTCTTTAAACTATCCTCATTTTTTTGGATTCTTTTTCTTTTTGCAGTTATGATTGGTGTTTTCTGCTACTTTATCTTCCAAATACTGATACAATCCCATTTCATCTACTCTACTGTTGATTCCCTATAATGTGTTTTTCATTTCAGTTAGTGTATTATTCATATCTGACCGGTTCTTTTTAATGTTTTCTATCTCTATTTTTGTTTCTTATCTCTTTGTTGAAGTTTTCACTAAATTCATCTACTCTTCTCCTAATCATTAATTATCTTTATAATGAGTGTTTTTAACTCTGTATCTGAGAGTTTTTCTCCATTTTGTTTAGTTCTCTTTCTGGAGTTCTATTCTGTTCTTATATTTGGGGTGAGTTTCTTTGTCTCCTCATTTTGGCTGCCTTTCTGTGCTTGTTTCTATGTATCAGGTAGAGCTGATATGTTTCCCAGTCTTATGTAATAGGTGTTCTGTATGGGCCAATGATGTGGCCTCCCTGATTACCAGAGCTGGGTACTTTAGGTGTGTCCCCACTCTGTGGGCTTTGGGCACCCTCATATTGTAGCTGAGCCTTCATTGCTATTGATATGCTAATGTGACCATCATGGAAGATTAGCTATGCAGGGGCCACCCCCAGGGGTGCAATACTCACTTTAGAGAAGCTCTGATGCCAGCTGGGTCCACCCCTTGAGTGTGTTGCCTGTGGAGGTGTTTGTGTCATGTTCTGGCATGGTCTGGAACTGTCCACCAAATGCTGTGGCTCTAGGGCCTCCTGGGAGGTTCAGGCTAAAGTCACCTCTGCCTGTTCCCTACCCGGGGTCACCCAGCATGAGCTACAAAGCAATATTCAGAAGGCTGCTACTTGTGTTGGGCTTGGAGGTGCCCAGGAGAGGCCAAGCTGTGAATTAAGGTCAGCTTCCACTAGTGCTGGGCTTGGGGCCATTTAACAAGGTGTACACTAAGACCAGATGCTTCTTGTGGAAGAGAATTTAGGAAATTCGCCAGCATGAGCCAAAACAGGCCATTTTCATGTAATATTGGTTTGGTGGTGATAAACTCATTTAGCTTTTTTTTTTGTTTGGGAAGCTCTTTTGTATCCTTCTATTATAAATGATAGCTTTGTTGGGTAGATTAATCTTGATTGCAGATCCTTACTTTTTACTACTTGGAATATTTTGTGCCAATCACTTCTGGCCTCCAAAGTTTCTATTGAGAAATCTTGGGTGGCCCCCCAGTTGAAGGGGGGCAGTCTCAGGGAATCACCAGGGTGAGGTGAACATGTTAGACAGGTTGATGTTAGACAGGTTGATGGAGACACAGATATAGTGCCCACTTTTTGGGGTCTGTGGGAGGAGGGCTCAGCAAAGAACAATGGGCTCTACCAGCACTTCTGTCTGGGAGAAAGCTGCTCTTTCAGCTCTTTCCCAGAGGTCAGACAATTCAGTTCTTCCCATATGTCCCTGGCAATTTTCTTGTTGCCACTCCAGCACTCAGAGCAAGTGAGTCCATGTAAGTCTGTGCAAGGGACCTTTAAGAGGAATGCCTGGGACTTTAGCAGCCCTCAGTCTCATGTGGCCACAATTCCTGTTGGTTTTCACAGTGAGAAGTTATGGGTACTTCTCTTCCTAGTATTGGAACCCTGGGCTGCAGAACCTGGGGTGGGACTAGTACCCACTCATTCCACAGAGGGGACTTCTGCAGCCCAGAAATCCCTCCCAATTTTTATCTGCCACATGTGGGTGTTGGACCAGATCCTTCCTCATCTCTGCCACTTTGCCAGTCTCTATGTGGCTTCTTGTTTATACCCTAAAGTTGTAGGACTTCTGTTCAAATAAATTTCAGGCCTATCTGAATGGTGGTTGTTCTGTATTTTAGTTGTAATTTTGATGTGGTTGTAGGAGGCTTCGAGTACCACATTTACCTGTGCTGCCATCTTGACGGAAGCCCCTAATGACTACTCTTCAATAATAACAAACATAGCAACAACATCTATTGAGCATTTACTTTGTGCTAGTCATATGTTCATTTATTTACTATATTAACTCATTTAATCCTCACTGCAATGCTTTCACTCTTTCATTCTCATAGTAGTTTTGGCAAATCAAAGATTAAGGAGTAGAGAGATTAAGTAACCTGCACAAAATCACTTTCACATGGCTCATAAGTCATGGGTACAGCATTTAAACCCAGATAGTCTTACTCTAGAGTAGACTCTGCTCCTAACTAGACCCTATCACAATTCAAAAATGAGTTATCTGCACCTGGCCAGCTCTTTCTCCATCAGAATGTAGAGACAGGTGGGGTAAATAAGCTGAGGGGGATTTTGAATCCTTTGCTATATGTCATTTTCGAAACAGTGGCAAGAGATGTTGGTTAGAATCAGCAGTCATGGAGCAGGCAACCACAGAGGAAACAATTCCCATTTTGGACCAGGCATAACCTGCTGTCAGCAAAGAACCTGCATGGGAATGCAGAGACAACACAGAAATAGGGTGATTCCAACAGAAGAGAGGGAAACAGAGCTCCAAGGCCAGACAGGCTCTACAAGTCACCATGTGGCCTCAGCAAGTCACTCATCTGCTCTAAACCTGGTTTTCTCATCAGTAAATTATGGGTAAGGACAACTCCCAATACACAGAGTTTTGAGAAGAATGAATAAGTCAAAAATTTTAGCATCATTTAAGCAGTTCATTATTGAATAAATGATAGCAAAATCTTTCCAATTATTCCATTATCATTTTTTAAGGAACAAGTCAAATCTCCATTTCTTTTTTTAAAATATATTTTATTGATTTTTTTACAGAGAGGAAGGGAGAGGGATAGAGAGTTAGAAACATTGATGAGAGAGAAGCATCGATCAGCTGCCTCCTGCACACCCCCTCCTGGGAGAATGTGCCTGCAACCAAGGTACATGCCCTTGACTGGAATCGAATCCAGGACTCTTCAGTCCCCAGGCCAACGCTCTATCCAGTGAGCCAAACCGGCTAGGGCATCAAATCTCCATTTCAAACATTTGACATCTTGGCCCCACTTTTCATATAGGAGCCCCTTTCCTCATTCCTCCTTCCTCTTAGACATAATTTAAGCTGTTTTCCCCTCTGTATCTGACTCATTGGAAAAGACTAATGTTAGTACTTTTGTTATAGCATATGATCTTCTTTAGTCCTAAAGGAATGACTGATTATTTTCACCAGTGATGACAATACAGCTATATTGGTAAGTATTTTATTTCATTATATTTGGAGCTGTTGCGTACTGCCTCTGGGCCACAGCTCTGTTTCGTACAGTCTGGTGAGTGCCCTTAGCTTTTAGGTGTGTTTCAGAGGCAATGACTTTGCCAACTCAATCTGCATAATTCCATTTATTTGTCTTTGGAAGGAGAGACCTTGCCAGATCTATTGATTCTTATAATAGGGTCTGAGGATCATGAGGTTCTTCCATCTCTTCACGGCAACAAAAGGAACAGGGATCAAAAAGCTGGGCCATTCTCTTCAGTAGAAATGCTACATGTTACTACACAGAGAAATAGTGTTTCTCTTCCACCAGTACCACAAATAATTAGCATGTGTCCTCCACAGAATCCTGAAAAATTAGCTGTTTCCCACTCAAATATGGATAAAATATACAGATATTAGATGTCCCGCAAGATTCTCATTCTTCCTCTTTAGGCATCCGTGTCTGAAATGGTTTCAGTGTGTGTTGACATCATTTGGGTTTTTTTCTAAAGATGCAAATTCCTAAGACATCTCCAGCAATTCAGATCTGTAACTCTGGGCAGGGCCCAGGTCATCAATAGATTGAATGGGCTTCACAATACTCTCTGCTACACACAGGCACCCTTCAGATTCTGATGTAAATGGGTCCCTGTACTGCATGTTGAGGCGTGCTCTAACAGGCTGTATATATTTTCGGTTTGCTATATCCCTTTGTTATTGAGGTGAGCTTCACAGAGTGCTTAGATAGTCTCACAGAAATAATCTAATTATTTGAAAATGATAGGAAAAAAAATCACAGGAATAGTATTTTGCTCTAGTGGCATGGAAAAGAAAGATAAAGGGTTTGGAGTTAGGCAAACCTTAATTTAAATCCAGACTTGATAAATTACTACCTGAGTGATGATGGGAATATCAATCTCTCTAAGTCTCTGTTTTTCATTTATAAAATGAAATAATAGTCCCTGAAAGTTTATCTTGAAGGTTAACTAATATATCTTGGTTAAATACAAAGCAGGTGTAAACAAAGTCACCCAATATGAATTTAGATAGAACAGATCATAAGCGGTGCTAAATGAAATCTTCCTTTAAATAATATTGATGGATTCCTATAAGGGAAAAGAACAAAGGCCAACAATGATGCTCTGTTGGGTTGAAATACGGTCTTTCTAAATATTTCTTCCTGATATTTTTCTTTCTTCTGCATTCCAGGAAAGGGAATGAAGGCTGGGCAAACTCCACAACAGGTCCACAGGAAGAGTGACTCGGAGGGAGCCCAAGTCAGTGATCACTGATGGCTCCGGACCAGCTTCTGTGGAAGTTGTGGCAAAGAGCTTACTGGTTAAAGGCTGCAAGATTAAGCATGCTCTTATGCTCCACTTAGCCAAGGTGACTCTCAAACCTTAGGGACAGTGTAGAAAGCAGTGTCAACCAGATATGACAAAACCCTGTGGTCCCAGTGTTTCCTCCCTGCATAGGAGGAACCATATCAGTGTGAATCCAAAAGCACCTCTTCCTCGGGGACCAACACCAGCAGGTATAAAGGGTTTGTTGATTAACTTTCCACAGACAGCCCCTCAGTCATGATCCAAGATGTTAGCCTTTACAGAGGTCACATTAAGCTGCCAAATTAGTCTGTTAGTGTCTGTTTGGTGCTGGCTAGATCTTCTATCAGGCAGTCTGAATGTGAAAAAATAAAAACAATTATTTTAACAAAGCACTAAAATAGTTGCCATGACAAAACAACAAAACACAACTTTATTCATGGATTTATTTATTTTACAGTTTTGTATTATTTTTATATTAAATCACAATATGAGGATAAATTGAGAAGTCACACTTTTTCAAGGCCTGCTGCCTCTATAGGTCTTAATCTGTCCTGGATCTTGCCTGTTGGGGGAAAATTTAGATAGGTAGCTACTCCCTTGGGAGGATGATAAGGGTACTGAGATCAACCCTCTTGAACCCAAAGTTCTCCTTCTACCCAAAGCCTTATAAGTCTCTATGAAAATGAGAATGTTATCTTAAATCATTAATAATCATTGTTGGTGATTAATACTAAATATACATGCTCAACATTATAAAGAGTTCACTTATAAGAAGGAAAGGAATAAGTCATAGATAATATTATTACAGGAATATACTTTCATTTTGAATTGTGAGAGAGACAATGATCTATGTAGAAAGTATGATTTTAAGAGATGCAGTTTGTGATGTAGAGAAAGATATGTGTTTGGTCATTTAGATAACCAAACATATTTCTCATATATATTTGGTCTTAGTCTAGTCCAAGTTTCCTGGCTCACAGTTCCCAAAACCCTTGGAATTTCTTAAGGCTTGACAGTGATATAGGTGCCTTTTGTTATGTTAATGAGGAGGCACCTAAGGATGGTGGCTGGTTGCCAGTAGATTCAACCATGAGATTAGAAAGTGGGAAATTTCCTTGTCACCTCCTGACCTCCTAGGAGGGGAGAGGGGCTGGTTATAGAGTTGAATAAGCAATGGTAAATGATTTAATCAACCATCCTTGTGTAATAAAGCCCCCAATAAAAACCTTAGAGAACAGGGCTCAGATTAATTTTGGGTTGGTGAACATGTGGATATTTGGGTAGAGTGGAACACCTGGAGCAATATAGAGGTTCCATGCCCTTTCCTCAAATTTTGCTCCATGCCTCTCTTCCATTTGACTATTCCCAAGATATATTCCTTGATAATAAACCAGTGATCTAGTAAGTAAAATATTTCTCTGAGTTCTGTAAGCCACTCCAGCAAATTAATCAAACCCAAGGAGGGTGTCATGGGAACCTCCAATTTATAGTCAGTGGTTCAGGAACACAGGTAACAACCCAAACTTCAACTGGCATCTGAAGTAGGGGTGGCACAGTTTTGTGTGATTGAGCCCTTTACCTGTGGAATGTGATGCTATCTCCAGTAGACAGTGTCAGAATTGATTTGAATTATAGGACATCCAGCTGGGATCCAAGAATTGTGTCTCAGTATAAATTGTGCCATACTGTTAGTGGTGTGGAAAACCCCTCCCTCCACACATTGGAATTGAGTCCAGAAACCTCATAAGAAGAGGAAAAGGTGGGGGCTTGCCTGGGGTGGGAATGGCTGGGGGGGGCGGTCAATTGGGGAAAAAGGAGACATATGTAAAAAAAGGAGACATATGTAAAACTTTAGAAAAAAAAAAAAAAATAAAGAAAAAGAAGAAGAGGAACAATCTTCAAGTGGCAGTAGAGCACCGAGTGGAACATGGAGCCATATGGAGAGCATGAGAGCATTGTGAAGTAGTGGAAGGATTAAAAAGAGGAATAATGGGTTACGGCAATTCTGCCCAGGGCCCGTAGTGTTCATAAAGCTGTACAGGGACAGCAACATGCTTTGTAGTCCAAAGGAATAGAGCCTAGGCTTCTCTTAGCCTGAACTCCAAATCTTACTTTCTGACCCAGATTTCTCTGTCTAAATATAAGTGGAATCTTATGGGTCCTTTTCTGAACATGAATAATTACACAGTGATCAGTTTGCATTCATTCAACTTGGCTTATTATTGAACTGTAATTGCCACTTCAAACTGATTTTGTTTGTATTGTTTCATTCTTGAAATCTTGTCTCCCTGAGTCATAATCTCTTTGAAAGGATTGGGTCCTACCTTCTTCAGCATTCCCCCCACTGCAGAAGATTTGGTGAATCCAGAAAATGCCAGGTGACTGATCGCTTACCTGACCCTTTTCCTTCAACAAATTAGGCCTCAGTTCCTACGGTTGACTCACTGTTCCTGTACCAGCCAGGGGAGGTATTAAGGCTCAGGTCCTTTGCTGGGCTATGCAGACAAGGATGGAGTAAGGATAGTGTGTGGTGGGGAGCACTGTATGTGCAACACATTCTTTGAAGATATAAGTTATTGGAAAATGCCAACGATTCCAAAGAAGCTATTGTTACTGCAATCTAAAAGTCAAATGAAATTGATGACTATCACAAATATCCTAAAGATTTTCGCTTTTCTGCTTCTGGTGTGATTCTGACTAGACTCCTATAGTAGTATCACGATACGTCATCTGGCATGGGTCCATAGTTTTTAAATTCATTTATTCACATTTTTATTGAATAACTACCATGTGCCGGGCACTTTCCTAGAGACTGGAACTTGACTTTAGAGCACAAAGAATATAAGTTTGCTACTAATAATCTAACAGAAAACTACCCTCTTCCTCTTCTACCCAATCCACATGAAGAAGTAAAAATAGGAATTGCCATACATTCATTGCCCACTATTGGTAAACCTTTGAATTTATTTTCTCATTTAATCCACACAACAAAACTTCATAAAACTGAAGCATGGAAAATTAAAGAATTTTTCCAAGATCTCATGACTACCAAATGGCAGAGCCAAGATTTGAACTGGGGTCTTTTCCCTTTAATCCTAGTTATATTGCTTTTTCAACAAATTCACTAATACCCTAGGATTCCTTCTCAGCAGTATATCAATTCTTATCACTGCCAATGTTATCTATCTGATCATTTCTCAATTCCAATAGAGTCAAGCAAGGTTTATGGTAGTTCCTATATAATTTCATAATTCTCTGCAGGCATGTCTCAGAACTACAACACTTGGCCTAAAAGCTAATGTCAGAACACACATAGTTCCAGATATGTGGAAAACTCCTGCAACTTGACAGATCATGAGTATTCATTCAGAAATTACATATTATTGATGGTGCCATTCCTTGAAACTCAAATGCCAAATTGCAGGCTGCTCCATAGAGCTAAGCTTCACCACAGTCTAAGCATGGCCTGGGTCTAACCCATTCAGGCTGTGCCAGCAAAACCCAAACCTCCACTGGTACTCCCTCTTATTAATGATTAACTCTGTCCCCAAGTCATGACAGCTAAGCAGGACCCAGGGCAGAGTTGCCCTAATCCACAAAACAGAAAGCATAAATCTATGCTGCCCTTTTCTCCTCTTTCTGCTTTCTCTCTTTCACACTATGTATCTAGTAATCACCAACTCCCTCAATTCCATAACCTAACATGCTGTCGAATATATCCTTATTTTTCATCCCCATCCACATTGGTTCAAACCCTCACCATGTATTGCAAGATTACTGCAGTTTCTTTCTAACTGGTGTTTCTACATCCAGTTCTGCAACCACCATTGCATCTATTCTATGCATCGATGCTGCCAGAGTTATCTTTTTAAAAATCCAAATCTATAACTCTAGTATATTCAAAATTCCTCACTGACTCCCCATTGATCACAAAAGATCAATTCTCAAAAGCTACACTTGAAGGGCTAATGATCTGGCTTACTTCTAACTTTGCATACTTCTTTTAAGTCTCTCCCAATATGAATATCATAACATTCCCCAAATATGCACAACACTTTTACCTCTACGCTTTTGGACATGCTTTTCTGTCTGCCTAACACACTTTTTTTTCCCCTCGTGGTAAACTACTACTCAACTACTCACCCTTTAAAACCCAACTAAAGTATTAACTCCTCTGGAAAACATTTTCTAGCTTCCCTTTACACACTTAGTTATTACTTATTTTGTGCTTTCAAAGTACCTTTTACATATAATTATTTACACACTTGAACATAATTGAAATTTATCTGTTAATTCGACTATAAGCTCCTCAAGGTTAGGGGCAGATTTTACCCCTCTTCCCTACTTGGGTAGTCAGTGCTTAACACATTCATTATTCAGCAAGCATCTTTTTTTTTGTTTTTTGTTTTTTTTTGCTTTCTCCCTACCAAAATCTCTATTTGCTCATTTACAGAATTAGGGGCTTGGGTGAAACCAGTTTAACAAATCCTTCTAGCCAAATAATTTTTAATCAACTAACTCATATGATGTATGGTTCCTTCAAGTCTTTGCTCAAATATCATTTTTTTAGTGAGTCCTTTTCTGACCACCCTTTAAAAATTCCAACACTCTCTTCTGGCACACTCCTCATTCTTTTTTCCTGCTTTATTGTCTTTACAGCACTTTTCTCTATAACATAGTCCTTAATTAACTTAAATGTTTTATTTTTTGTCTCTTTTCACTACAACTAAATCCCCATGAGGGCAGAACATTTTACCTATATTGCTCACTGCTGTATTTGTGGCACCCCAGATGATGGCTGGCTAGCATATACTGGACTCTGAAATGAGTATCTGTTTACTGAATGAACTCTCAAATGTCAGAGGCGTAAAAAAGGGATCATCTCATCAACCAATTTTTTTTTTTTAAATCTAGCAATAACACCTAATCAGTGGTCAATCCAGTAGCTATGGAATGTGACCAAACAGTGGGTCCTGCAGGCAACTGAAAAACAGAGCCATATAACTGGAGTAAAGGAGTGGAGTTGGGAGTCTACAGATAGGACTCACTCAGTAGACCCTGCAAATAATCCTGCCATGTCATGGCTACATTCTCACCACACTTTGTGCCCCACAAGATACACTGTGACTGGTGGAGGGGGTCCAACCCACAGGGCAAAGCTAGAGAAGTGTGTCTTCTAGCCTCTCCTTTCTTTGTTCTTCTGATGATGGCTGCCCTTTGGAACTTAGGGACTTACACTTCCTCCAGTCTTTTCTATCACAGGATCTCTAGAAGACTGCTCCATACTGAAGTGCAAAATACTGGTGGCCCCTGTGATCTCTCTTCAGTGTACTTGACAGGGACCTACAACTTAAACTACTGGAACCAAGCTCCTTTGTTAGTTAAGAGCTTAGTTGGAACTTTACACAGTGGCAAATAGAAGGGGAAGATGGTGTCTTTCTGATGTCACTGACTTCCTGCCATTCAACTTGAAATAACCATTTATGCATAAACAAGTGTAACTAATAAAATATTTTGGAAGCACCCCCCTATGTTTATCAGTAGGTCAATCACTTTTTCACACTGTATTCTCCATTTTCAGACTTAGGTATGAGGTTGGAGTGAGGGTATAGGACATGGCATTTAGAAAGCAAAAAATCCCAAATCTACCCCTTCCTGACTGGTTTTTATCAGAAGAGGTCTTTAAGGAACCACATAGAAAGTCTATTTTTTTCAGTCCTGGGTAATTTGGGGGGAAGAACAGAATCAAATAGTGATTAAGGGTGGTAAATTTCAAAGTTCTTGCCTACCCCAAACCCTTGATTCAGGGACAAACAGCAATAAAGGGGGTCCTTTGATAAGCATTTTGATAGGATCAAAGAGCCTGAGGACTTGGAGGCTAGTAGGTACTTTGGGAAATCTCCCTGGCGACAGGAGGGGGAGCCTTTACACAAAGAGCTACTGTACTCTCCCTCCTACAGGAAGGCAGTGGCACTGGGACGGTGGGCACTAGGCAGCTAGAAGGCTTCCTATTTCCCATTGTCTGAGGAGAATGTACTAAGGGACTCTGAGGTGCCCGTTTGTCCCAGAGGAGAGGGAGGAGGGCAGAGAAGCATAGAACACAGTAAAACAGCAAAATCCTGCACTTGGAACAAAAAAGCCATTGCAGATTCAGAATTCGGGACTACATTTTAAAATGCCCAGGATTAACAAAAATAAATAAATAATAAAATGCCCAGGATTGTAGGCTATAGCGGTGGGTACTAGCTGGAACTTGCTTCCCAGATGGGCTGCTCTGCAGCCCAAATCAGAAACAATCCCTTTAATACTGCACAGTTCTGAGGAACCTTCCTCCTCTTCTTCCACTCGTAGATAACATAAGTCATAACCAGACACTGCCTTGGAAAGGAGCAGAGGAAAGAGAGAAAACAGAAAGAGAAGATGAATTATAGGAAAATAGAGAAACCACGTTAGCTTTGAATATCTGTATGTGAAAGTGAGTATTGCTGCCATCTTTGTGCATTTGAGGGTGTTTCCCAGAACTTTTTAGAACCTGGGTGTAGCAAATTTTTGCACCATGGAGTGAATATAAACCTCTAGGCTAAAATTAAAATTCCTGAGTGGGCCATGACCAAGAGGGGATTTGCAGATGCAAATAAAAGATGGTGAGCATAAGGTAGAGAAGTTAACACTAAATCCCCTTTGCTTCTTGGTCTGTAAAGGTTGAAAAGTAGAGCTAACTTCTCAGAGGGAGGTTTAAAACTATCAGCATCAATTCAAGAGTGGGACATATTTGGAGATGGTATTCATGCAAGAAGAAATTGGACTTAAACAACTAATCAGAAAGAGAACACCCAGCTAGTAGTTCGTCAATTTAGTCCACCCAGGGAGATCCAAGAGTCAGCTAGTAGCTTCATTGTCAGTCTTATGAGAGCAAGCTAAGTGAATACCCATCTCTCTCTTAAGCCAAACAGGTGAGGTTAGAGAATAATTACTTTCTGAGAGTAGAAAGGGCCACAGTTAGAGATTGGGTTGAGCACTAATCCATACTTCCTGCTGCCTTTAGATAGAGATAGTTGCTCATCTCCACTCCAGGACTGAACATCCACTAGACATTTATCCCAGCTCAAGGAAACATTTTCAACATACAATCTGCAGTTCCTAGAGGGTGGGGGATAGGGTGAAGCAATGGGCCAGGATTGGGAAAAGACTATACCCTCTTGCACATAGTGATATCAAGTAAAAGATTGCATCAGGATCCAGATTTGCTAGCTACACTTGGGTATAAATTAAGAGAAAAAGGAAGGGTAGGACCTTAATCACGTGTACTTAGTCTGCAGGAATACAAAATTTAACATGTTAGCATTACATATTTGAAATATCTCCCAATTTAGAATCCCTATCAATAAACTTATCTGTCTCCTTACATCCTGCCCAACTGCCATTTGTTGGATAGGCTGAAGTTAAAAAGGGGACAGAGTCCACTGCAGAAGTAGGATAGTAACTATATAGTAGAAGGAGTCTCAGGCAGAAAAAAAAATAAAAGGAGAGGACAGTGAGAGAAAAATCTGATTGTTGCAGTCTGGGACAATTTTTATTTAAAAACTGAGTCAGAAAAGAAAAACAGGTAGGCAGCTGTTAAGGATTTCATGCTTCTCTTCTGCACACACATTTAGAAGTCAAGACAAAGGAGGTGGTGATTCACAAACATCTAAATAGCTTTGGATACGCCCAAGGATTAGGACTAAGTGGCAACCTTCTCCCAATGGGGCCACAAAACCTCAGAAGAAATCCTTCATGGCACTAGCTGACATGGAGCAAGGCTAGCAGAACTGAAGTGCCAGTGGGAGGTAGATAGATGGATGATCCTGAGCTAGAACCCATGCCTTGCAAGAGTAGGTCCCTGGTATTCAGGGCACACAGAAGTTCCTATATCTATAAGAAGGGGACAAAATGTGAAAGCAATGCTGGACCTAGAGATTGCAGGGGGAAAGATGTATAGATTCGTTTTTTTGTGTGTGTGTGTGTGTGTGTTTTTTTCCTTTTGGACAATTTATTTCTTAGTTCCTCCAGCAATCAGCATAGTATTGGAAAGTAGTAATTTATTTTCTTTTTTAAAAAATTTTCTTTTTTTTTTACTTTTATTGTTGAAAATATTACATATGTCCCCCTTTGTATGCATATAAGTATAACCAATGGATACAGACAATAGGAGGGTGAAAGTCTGGGCTGGGAGAGGTCAATGGGGGTGCGGAGGTAAAGAATGATGACTCTTAGACCAGGACAAAGGTCCGGGGTCTAAGACTGAAGAGGTGAATGTTAGCACAAAAGCTGGATAGACCAACTATGGAGCAGTCCCAACCAGCTGCTTTCAGCAGGGTTCAGCTAAAATCCATAGGAATATATATGAATCTGAGACCCTTTCTCTTCCCCTAACTGCCACAAAATCATGTCAACTATATCCTTTCCCTATACAGCTGGTTATATTAGAGAAGTGCAGGCAGGGAAAGAGGAAATCTGGGAGACTAAGGATACAACCTAAAGAGCCTGAGCATCTGCCTAAAAGGATTGCTAAATTCTACTGCACTCAGTGTATTGGGTTATACCAAAAGTTAGACACTGCCTGTTTCTCACATGCAATTGGTTTGTGAAGAAGGTCAGATGAGTGATAGAATTAAAAAAAAACTAATTTCTTTGAGCATCTGAGGGTAATATAGTGAGTACTTTTGTAATCCTCCTATATTATACATTAAGTTAATAAGGAAAGTGTCCAAAAAGCCATTTAACAAGAAAACTTTTTATTGATAGAAAAGCAAAACAAATTTTCCATGAATTCTAATATCTGTTTTATTATTGTTTCTTAGATATATTCGAGTTCAAAAATCAGTTTTTCTGCTGTTGTTCTTGTTGTCATCACTATTGTTAATCTCTCTATAAAAACAACCCAATTAAGTCACAAGTCTCTGCCTCACATAGAACCACTTCATAAGACATTGTCCCCGATTAAAGTTAATTAAATTCTTATTCTTAGCTAAGCATTCCTACATGGCACCAATTGTATTATTAGGTTGGTGACATTAATAAGTATTGATGTTAAGCCATCAGTTATTTCTCAAATGCTATCAAATAAACTAAAAAAAATCAGAATCAGGATAAATTATTATTCAATCAATGATTAAATACCGCTCTATAAGTCAATCCATTCATGTGAACCAAATATCTATAAGCCGCAATTATTAGTTTCAACAGAGGCTGGCCTAGATAAGTGGCTTTTCAAATTCAGATTCAAAGTGGACTTGAGGAGTCTGACCAGATTAGATGAAAGTTTCCGGTTCTAATTTAACCTACAAGTTCCACATAATATCAGCTAGCAATTGCTCACCTGTCACCCACAGAAAAAAATTGAAAGCATATGTCTTCACAATGAAAAAAAATAGAATTTTGAACATTATCTAATTAATTCCATTGATATAAATAGAAATGATGGAAAAGTCAGATGCCAAAGTTTTTAAAGCTAATTTATCCATATTTTCCAAAAACTACTTATCAAACTAAACATATAATGGTCATATTTTTACTTTACCTTTAGATATGCAGATATGTTTTATTTCCACACAACATATAGATTAAAAATAGAAAATTGAGCAACAATCCAGGTTTGTGGTCTAGGTGGTCCTAAACCTCTTCTAGATGTTTTTTGCTTTCCACCTAGATATTAAGACCACATAGATATGGTCACGAGTTCATTATCATTGCTAATTTGAGTCACTACCTATGAAAGGAAGCTTATCTAATTACCAATTTCCCAAGCCAACCAGAACTCTCCCCTTTCATTAAATAAAGAGAAAGGCATTCAGATTTGACCCCAGAGAAATAAGTACATGCATATACCTGACTTCTCAGTATCCTCTCTGGATAAGAGGATGGAATAACTATTTGGTTTCCATCTCATTCTTGTAATGGCAGAAAGGAGAATACAAAAAGTCGATTGTAAATTTGTACAAAATGTATGTATATATAAATACATATCTATGGGTGTATATAAATTCTAAAGAAGATTATATCCATCTACATCTTTAAGATTCAGAGTCCCATACAGTTGACATAATGGTATTCTCTCTCCAATTTTTTTCATTTTTAAAAACAATAAGAATCAAGCATGCCACCTTATTAATACTGAATAGCAAGTGCAGAAGTTGAGCTATAGCTATAGGGATTTGAAGCAATTAGTTTGACGGGACATCAGTGAATAAAATCTTTAAGATAGATTTAGCTATTTCCAGATTGTCTTTTGTTTTATAATAATGAAATCCAAAATGCTCTGTTGATACATCCCAAACTCCTTAGACTGTCAATTGAGCTCTTATAAGAAGCAATACTTTAAACAGGATCTGTGCAAATTGCTTGGATATGTGCCTATTGCAATAATTTGGTGGGACTGGCATGACTAGAATTTCAGGTAATTCTCTCTCTCATAAAGAGTCTCAAGTGATATCTCTGGAAGCTTAAGGTTCTGAGAATATTAAACTCAGCATGAAATTTGACTCACAAACCACATCATCTTCACACACAGCAGTATTAAAAATATTAAACCAGAGTCAATTAATGGAGAAAGGCACACATAATTTAAAGGTGCCCAATAAGAGTATGTTATGGATGTGTGCCCATGTTTAGCAATATCAAGATATTTTTTAAGAACAACATTCATAATGCTATCATTTCTTCTGTTTCCTCTATTCCTTTGGAGGTAAATTACACAGGACAATTTCATAATTACCCTTGGAGTCTACAGGCTGCTCCTTGGAAGGGGATTATTATTATTGCATGCCTTGAATGCACTATGATTCATAAGGCAAGAATGTATGAGTGGCTTCAGCACCAAGGAAATGGAATCATCATCCAGCCTTGCTCACAACAGAACATCTTATTGCTTTTAATAAAATGGGAAATTATTCACTATAAAGAGTGCACCAAATAAGGGGTAGAAAGTAATGCTCATGCACTTAATGGAGTTCAATGGAAATGAGGAAGCTCCCTTCTGAGTCCTTGATTCTATTCAAATTTCAAATCCAAAAGTCATTCTGTAATAAGGTATTAAAGAGCTACAGCCAGATGAGGGTGAACTACAAATATTAATGGACTTTCTTCTACACAGTGCCTTAGTCCTTCTGATGTACAACGTATAACTCTGATGCACTAAAGGGTTTCCTAGTGGCCTGAGGGAGTTAATGCACTCTTTTACTTATTACTAGGAAGTGACTAAGGCACTGGAGAGAATCTGGTTCATTGTTTAATATATTGTACCCAAAGATTATATACCTGGTCTCCCTAATATGACCACATGGCATGCTTAAATGATGATCCTCTGTGCTTTAGGAAAGGACTTGAATGAATATCTAATGAGTGACTAAAATTAAGCTTATTTAATTATTTTTTACAAAAGATGCAGACTGAGTTTGGGCGAATTAACCTCAGAGGTAATATTTTTCTCTGGGAAAAAGCACATATGCTTGGAACCGGGACAAAGAATCTGGAACTACTAATTATTTGGGAGGGGATTCACTTAGGGGCACTGTTGCTTTATACCCTGCAGATTAGTAAGGACTCCTTTGGTTGAGCTTTTTGTATAACATTCTCACTCATACATTTTCCAAATGTTTGAATAGCTGTCAAGGATTGGTTTCTAAGAAGGGATGTCACTGCATATAATTAAGATTGTAATATTCTCTGCTCTCACCATCATCAGTCCAGGGGAAACAAAGTGGTAAGTAACCATGGGTGGACTCCATTACTAGCATAGATTGCCTTCTCTGGCATCAGGAGAGAGAACAAAAAAACAACAACAACAATTAATCTTTTTCTCTCACTTTCCGTGTTTTTCAACCTTTCTTCATGTATTCATTGAAGTTAGGTAAGCCAGACTCATAAAGAGAAAGAGAACACTTCCTTTGCCATATTTCAAATGCAAGCACAGATTTCTAAGTAAGCAAGCTGCAAATATTTTTATCCTATAAGTAGTTACTGGGCTTAACTTCTCTTGAAATTTACATGTCCTGTCATCCAAATTGCCCAACATCCCCACCAGTCTCACCTCCAAACACATACAGTACAAGCAAGCATACACACTACTGCCTCCAGGTGGTAATTGCATGCAGGGAGGATTACAGGCACTGTTTAAATATTAGCCATGTTTTAATAGATGGCATTCCTGCACATCCATTATTTGTTTTCTATTGTGGTTGTTTCTGTTATTTGCAAAAGAAAAACATATGTGTTATATTTATATAACAGTCTACTACAGAGTAAGATACAAAAGAACACTTCTGGAAACAGTAGAAGTCAGACCTGCACCACTGAATTTCTCATCCAGTGATAACCATTATACCAACAGCTGGAAATTAGAACAAGAATATACAGTTTGGAGGATGTATAACAGAACTATAGTTTGCTTCTGTATTTGGTACCAATGTAATAAATGTATAACAAAGGTGTACTTCTCCTAAAAATTAAACAGAAACATTCTGGTTGGTTAGATACTGCACTTTCAGTACTGAACATCACCTAATAGTTTTGTTTTGTTTGTTTTTTTTACAAAAAAAGGTAACTTATACAATATTAAATATTAAGAAAACCTATAGTACACACAAACCAGATTGTAGAAAAAGAAGAAAGAAACCAACAAAAAATAGAATAGTCACTTTCCAAAAAGCCCCTCCTTCGCCTGCACAACCAAAAAAAGTAACCAGTTCTGTGAGGCTATTTCAGCACCAGACCTGGCTGGACAGCTCCCAGGTCCTTTGTGAATCCTGAAAATGCCACAAGTCAAAGGTGTACAGGTGGGGATTGGGCAGAGAGCTAAAGCAGTAGATTTTTAAAAACTAATTTAAAGATTTTCAATGTACTTATGCTCGGCCAGCGAGGGGCATATCTAAAAGTAAATTAAAATGCCTTGTCCTGGAAAAAGGAATGGTTAACTAAGGAGTGAGAAGAGGAATGACTGGAGAGCAGTACCTGTCATAACGTTTTTCTGGGACTGTCTCTGCGGCCTCTGGTAGTCCTGGCGCTTAATGTAGACGTTTTCTTCATCATATACTATTGCCTGAGCCTGGCTGAGGGAGGGGATGAGGAAGGGAGAGAATCTGACGGGAAAGTGAAAGCTTGGGGGGCGGAGGGTAGGGGAACCTTAACCTGACAGCTATGTACAACACACCGGGCCCCTCCACTCTTTGCTCCGGGTTAATACCTGTTATATATTTGGTAGCATGTGCGGTTTCTCCTCCTTATTGTGGGGGGCGCAGGGTGGAGAGGGAAGACGCATCCTTCCTTGACAATGAGAAATTACGTGATTTGTCATGCGCTTGGATTGTGTTATTAGTATTATAATAATTACTATAAATATTAATAATAAAGTATTCTTATCAGCGTTATTTCTTCTTCCGAGACTTTCCTTACCCAATATTTACAAATACCGCACAGTGCCTCGGCGGAGGAGAAATAGTAAGGGGAGGGCAAACAAGGAAAGAAGGAAAAGGAGAGGTCAGAGAAAAGTGAGAGGGGGGACTGAGGGGAACAGCGAGGACTGCAATGATGCTGGAGACAAGGAAGGGGGAGGAGAGGGGCTAGACAATCAGGACAGTACCACCGTTTGCAAAAGGGCCTCGCCAGCTGTGTCCAAACAGGAGGAGGTGGCATGTGCTCCTTGAGGACTGGGGACGGGCGGCGGAGGCGGAGGAGCATAGGGACCCTGGCATGGGAGGCCTGGGGTTGAGGAGGAGGAGGAGGAGGAGGAGGGCCGGGTTTCTTTTGCGTGGGTTGGGGCCTGGCCACTGGCCGGGGCCTCTCTGCCCCCGCGGTTGCCGCTGCAGTGATCCCGCTCGTATTCCTCCTGAGCCCTCTGCATCTTCCGCTTCTTCATCCTTCGCTTGTGGATGTGGAAGGTGGAGAGGGACAGCACGATGAGGCAGAAGATGAGGGTGACCAGCACAATCAGCACCAGCGTGGAGGAGAAGGACTGGAAGAGCTGCTGTCCCACCTGCGTAATGCAGGTGCCGCCGCCGGTGCCCTGGCCGCGGGCACTCGAGTTGCCGCTGCCGCTGGCGTTGGGGGACGCAAAGGTCCGGTTGAGGAGACAAGGCGGCAGCGCCAGCCTCAGCTCCTTGGGCGCCCTGGCACTCATGGGCGCGGGGCTGGGAGGGGCCGGGCCTACCAGACTTCCTCTCTGGGGCACACCGTTCCCACCGGCCGAGGGAGGACGGAGCCCAAGCCAACCAAAACTGCTCCCCGGTGTGGGAGCGGATGCGCAGGAGCAAAGGGCTGAGGGAGTAACTGCGGGCAAGCAAGACGTCAGGAGAGCGAGGGTGCCCAGGAACGGCTCTCCGGACCCGCCTGGAACGCGTGTCCGAGAGCCCTTTTTTCTTTGCCAAGGCACCGTGCTGCAAAGAGAACAGGCTAGGTTAGGATCCGGGCGTCGCCCAGGGCAGTGGGGGAGAGGAAGGACCCGCGCCACTGCAAAGCCCTCTGGGCACTCTGCCTCCGCGGACCTGCGCGTCCGCTCCGCAGCAGGAGGACCCCCGCCCGCCCGCCCCAGGCCGCGCTCCAGAGCCACCAGCTTCGGGCTAGCTCCGCTGTCAGGGGAGGGGTCTGCGCCCGCACCCCGGAGATGAGGATTGCTCAGCAGATAAGGCAGGCTCTCCTCGCCCTTCACAACTTTCTAATTACAACAGGCACGCAGCCGCCTCGGAACGCGGTGCCCGCTTCCAGATCCATGCCTCTCCTCTTCCCTGCTCCCGCTCCGGCTCCGTGCTTGTCTTCGCCAGGATCCCACCCTTCCCAGCACCCACCCCGGCCGCCGAGCGGGCTCCGGGAATGCAGTTCTCCCTTCCCGTCCCTCCACCTCCGACTCTCCCTTTCCAGGCGGCGTCAGACCCCTTGGGTCCCATACCCCAGGGGGGCCGCGGGCACCTCATCCCACTCCTCCTCGTCCAGGGCCGCGGCTGACGCGCAGGATCGCGCTCCATTCTATCCCCAGCCTTCATCCCAGTTATCTCCTCC
>NW_005370140.1:148391-157382 GCF_000412655.1 Myotis brandtii
CCCCGAGCCTGTAGCCGCACCGAGTCCCTTACCTGGGGCTGCGAGCTGGCTGTAGGGAGAGAGCCCCGCCGGGCGGCTGCAGTGGCAGCTGCAGAAGGCACGGAGTGAAGGGGCCAGAGACCGAGGCGCGCTGCCGCCGATACTGCTGCCGCTTCGGGGAGCTGAGCTCGCAGCCTATTGCCAGAGAGGCCGGTGACGTCAGGCAGCCACCTCCAGGGCTCCAAGCCACCCCTCAGGCCCCCACCCAACCCTCATACCCCAACATCTCTTCCTGGAAGAGCAAGCTTCTGCCACACATGTTCCCAGTTCCACACCTTTCCCCTGCCCAAGGGCTATCAGGCACACCCCTACCCACCCTGTGAGCAACTCACCTTCCGCAGTCCTGTGCCTAGGAAGGGTTGAAGCTTCAGTTCTCTGGCTGCCTGATTCTTCACCCTCAACCCTTCCCACTTGATCCCAAGAACACATTTTTATACTCTAGACATCATCTCTTCTCAGGGCCATGTCACATTTCTCTCCCTCAGCTGTTGAGGACAACCCCTCTCCCCAGTCTGGCTTCTGCTGGCCTGGTTCTGAACAGAAACTGTGCATTTGGGAGAGAAGAGAGGGCTGGAACCTGAAAAACAAACTCGAACATGTATTTCACATCAAATAATCCAAATGAACCACTTTCCTTTCCATGGAGTCTCCAACTTATCTTTCACTCCTCCTGACCCATGTACCTCCTCTCTTCCCTCACACACTCATCTCCAGGTCCAAGACCTGCTTAGTATATGAAACACTTATATTCGGACAATGAAGACACTGGCTAGCACATACAGCACGCACAAGGCTTACACAGCAGGGAAACGAAAATATCACCCAGAGGAGTGCGGAAATGAACTGCCTTGTGAAAATTCTGAGTATTGTGCTTCTTACAAAGTACCCCCTCACTGGCCCTGATGCTGTTAAAGTTCTCAATGCCTTTGCTGTCCTATTAACAATAGCCTTTCAGCACAACTGACAGAATTTCCTGAAAGAGTCCTATAAGCTTGCCTAAATATGGACAAAGACTAATCAACTATTGGTTTAACATTGTGTTAAACCAATAGTTGAAAATGAAGTATTCTCATTTTTCTACTGGAGAACCCAGCTTGGAACAGCACATAAAAACATTGTAGGGTCTTAGAAGGCACTTAGGTGTCTTATTAAGTGTGCATTTCATTCTTCCCTCTGGGTCTGGTGTTCTTCTTAGCCTTAAGCCTAACACAGTGCCTGCACAATACTTACCTTGCTACATTGAGTGATGCAGTACACATTGTTGTTTTTGTCCTGCGATGCATCAGAATTGAGAGATAGCAGGAATGATTGATGCCCACCTATCTACTTGTATTTGCCAGCAGGAGCTTTTGCAAGGAAGGGAGTTTGACATTGGGAGGAACGGTTGTTTGTTGCAGGTAGGGAGTTCCTTCTGACCCTGTGTTCCTATTTAGTCCTATTCCAGCTTCTCCTTTTCCTCTCCATGCCCAAGACTTATATATGGAGAAAGAAATATATTATTTCTCCAAAAATTCTGTTCCCATTTATTTTAATAAAAGTCATCAGCTTTTTCTTCATAATTGTTTCAATCTTTAAAAAAAAAGTATCCCTATTTAAGTGAATAATTCAGTGCATGCTGAATAATGCATGATTGCTCAGAGCACGAATTGATGCCCTTGGCTGCCAGAGTCACAGTTAATGATGGACAATGACCCCGGTGCTGGCTTAGTTTTCCTGCCTGAAATGAGGGCACCCAATGCCCTGTAAAAGCCACCTGCCACATTTGGACATTCTCACTTTGATGGGCTCAGAGATGGGATGGTGAGAGCCTTGTTTTCACTGTGATCGCTAAGTTTGACCTCACCGTTGACACTTGACATACAGTGTGCTCCATTTCTGTGTACTCTCTTTGCTCTTGAAAAGTTGAGTCTAAACATTTTGCAAAGCAAATCCAATTCTGAATACTCCAAAAAGGGATTTGGCTATTTAAAGAGACACTTTAGAAAAACTGTCTTGTAAAGCAAAGAATCTTTACATAATTAGACTTAACTCTCACTTAGTCTGTTTTCTAGACGTGGAGAAATGCATTGCAGAGTTTTCCCAGGAGGAACATACATACCTTTATAGTACATGGTAATGGGATTACAATATGTACATAATGGGATTCCTTTTGCAGACCAAGCTTTTAGGACATGTGATGAGTCTGCCATTTTTCTTTTTCTTTTGTCAGAAACAATAACCATCTGTTATGTACACCAGGAATGATAAAAGTGAGTGGGTCACTTTACACAACCTCTGAAAAGATAACGCCTGGTCCTGGAGGACTTCCATTCTACAGCAGATGAACATGATCCAGAAGATAATGATATTTAATTGGAAAGGTCTTGGGCAGATTAAAGACATCAATTTTCAGGTCTTAAATCCCAACATGCTTTTCTTCCTTTCTCTTTAAAAAAGAATAGGCTGCAGGTTCATAATTTGTTCTTACCCAGAGAATAAATGTGCTAAATACAAAGACTTGGACGTCACTAGGTAGTGTGATTTAAGCCCCAGAAATAGCAATGACAGCAAGAACTGATCCCACTGAGTTGCTTTATGATTCTGGCACATCTGGCACAGTGGCAAGACCTCTTCCACACAACAGGTTGCCACCAGACTTCTCAAGCCACAGTTCTAAGAGCTGAGAACCAAGAAGCCTCTGAGATTCCCAGACTTGTGATGGGAAAGCCCCTCTGGACTCAGGTACATTCCAAATATACGGTGAGCGATCTCTATCTAACTTAGAGAAAAGTGCCACATGGGCACCTGGTACATCAATCCACAATCGTATTGAATCAATAACAACAGCCCTGAGTGGCGGCACAGTTGGTTGGAGTATCATCCAGTACATCAAAAGGTTGCAGGTTTGAGTCCCAGTCAGGACACATGCCTAGATTGAGGGTTCGATCCCCAATTGGGGCACATATAGGAGATAATCTATGTTTCCCTCTCACGTTGATCTCGTTCTCTCTCTCTCTCTCTCTCTCCTCCCTCCCTCCCTTTCTCTCTAGAATCTATTTTTAAAAAAAACATATCCTCAGATGAGGGTTATAAAAAATAACATCAGCAATAAATGCTATTATTTTTATTATTTACAAAATACCTAATATATACCTGGGCTTTACTAAACTCTCCCTATATTAGCATTAATCCTCAAATACCCCTGAAGGTTATATTTTCTGAAAATACAAAATTATGTATTTATTCACTTATTTGCTCAAGAAAAAACTTTGAGCACCTGCTGTATGTCAGGTGAGAAAACCAAAGCTCAGAGTAGCTAAAGACCAAGCCCAAGTCACTTACTAGGAAGTACCGTATATTACTGGAATCAAACCCAAGCAAACTGCTTCCAAAATTAGTATTATTTTAAGGACTAGTGGTTTCTCTCTCTTTCTCTCACATGCACACACACACACACACACACACACACATCATTATTTCTATCTCTATTTTGATTTTATCTCTATTTACTTCTGATTGGAAAAGTGTAAACAAATAAAAGTAGAGAAAAGCAGAGCCCTTTGGGTCCAGCAGAGGAGGGGGAATGAGAGGCCCCATCAAGGGGGTCCTCTGCCCCCAGTAGCGGTCTACCAGATGCTCCACACTCCCAGTGTCTAGTTTGAAAATGTCTTCACTGCATGAAGCCACTGAGGCAGGCCCTTCTTAACCACAGTGCAGCATGACACATGCCAGGCTCCTCTTAGATTTATGGGACTTTTCCAGAGGATGTTCAGGTGATCCTAACATTTTGCCTAATTGTGTATCTCAGCTACTCTGGACCCCTCTCTGCATACATACAGAGGTGTGCTCCATAAGTTGTCATGTTGCTGTTAAATCAACTACTGGCCCAGCGAGCAAATAATTAACAAACAAGGTACTGAATGAAGCTCTTGATCTTGCTCAAGTCATCTAGTTTTGTTTGTTTTTTCAATTTAGTTTTCTCATTTATGCAATGAGAAGAAGAATAACAGTATTTTAAACACTGAGCATATAGTAAGCATTCAGTGAATTGTAGCTTTTTACATTGTAAAAAATTAGTAAGATTAATATTTTATCCCTGGCAATAGAAACATTATTCTGAGTTGAACATCAAAATTCAGGAAAATGTTTATAATTTTGAGTATCGTTATGGCAGGATAACTATCAGAATGAGGGACTGAAAACAATGAGAAATAATGAATGATTCAAGGAACTGGGAATATTAATCCTGGAGATGGAAAGATGTTGGGGATACACCATGATATTGTCAAATAGTTGGGGCATCATCAGTGGATAAATTTATCGTACTGCAAGTACTCAAAGGGGAACTGAAATAGAGTGGAACATACATAATGTAGTAAATATATTTCAATTCACTATTGCATTGTTGAAAAAAAAGTTTTCTAATCATGTAGCAGGTTATCATCTAGACCAGCCATCTTCACAGTGGGAGACTCAAATCCAAGGAATACATTAAGATTTTTTCCCCAAGGTATGTATTGCTATGTATAGTTTCAAATGAATAATTTCCCAAATATTCAATCTCTATATGTACTCTTTTTTAAAAAGCGTCTTATCTAAGGTTAAAATGTATCCTTCATCACCTCTCCTTGCATTGCTCCGACTTTACAAAAGAAAAGCCTATGTTCACCAATCCTCAATCTTACTATCATTACTCAGCATGTAAAAATCTTTGGAGAAACAAACAAAGGAATGTCCAGGTCCTGAGGAGGTGACAGCAAGGCAAAAAGATGGTAAGAAATATTGATGGGGCCGTGCCTTATTTCATCCAGGTGATAGACTCATTTTACGCTCAATGTGTATCCAATTTATCTTAGAATTAGAATTTAGAAGTGAGATAGTTGCCACCAGGATATAAGTATTTAAATTGAAAAATAGGCTTTTTATTTTTCCCCACAGAAAGTAAGTGTGACTTGTCTATTTGGATTGACAATTTGAACTGCATTTGCCTGATGGATAGTATGGAAGACATATTATACAAATTGAATGAACTAAATCTATCAACTTATGTTTTGACACAATATATTGAATGTACACATATGATATGGAATATGCCAGAAATCACATTCTTTTCAACCATTAACTGATGATTAAAAAGTTTTAGACATCAAATCAAAATGTGCAAAGGGGTCCATGATTTTTCAAAATTCTTATAGGGAGTATTTAGGCAAAAAACAAAACAAAACAAAACAAAAAACTTAAAAAGATTTCTATTCCCAAGTGTCCAACTCCTGGGACATCATCTGGAAGACTCAAACACAAAGTAGACCCATCAGAGGTATCATAGAAGAGATTTCTTACTAGGGTAGGGATAGAAATAATAAACCTGGTGGATTCTCTCATTTTAAGGAAGGCTTTATATACTCATCAGGGCACTTCTAAGATATAGAAGTGCTTCATCACTTTATATCTCATAAGAAAAGCATTCTGCAATCAAGCCTCAGACCCAGAAGTGCAAAAAGTCAAGATTCCTTTTGCTACATTATCCTTGAGTAGGAAACTCATTCATTCAGCAAATATTCATTGTATGTTCACCATGAACCACAAATTGTACTATGTGAACATTATATCAGTGACCAAGGAAAAGTCTCTGAAATTAGGAACTTGTGTTCCAGTTACATACGAATGACATTCTAATTATCTGACCAAAGACAAAGAATGCTAATATTTCTCCCATCTCTTGATATTTTGAAATGAAAATACCACTGTGTCAAAGAACAAAAGAATATAAAGTAAGTGAATTGATGGATGTGAAGCTAGAGAGGTAGACACATAAAGATAGATGGACCATCACATGTCAAAGAGTTCATAAGATTTTTGTTACCAATAGGTCTTGGAAAATGAGAGTTCTGAATCATGAACAGAAACCTACCAGCATATGCTTCTTTGAAGCATTGCAGGTTGTGAATCTGCCTTTTATGAGGAAGATAAACTGAAAATAGTTTCGCCATGAACAAAAATATATGCCTAGACCAGGGTTTCTCAATCTCAGCAGACTAGCATTAGGGGCCAGATAATTCTTTGTTGTGAGAGGACGAGTTGTGCATTAGACTGTTGTGATAAGCAGAATTCTAAAGATGGACCCCCAAGATTAATCCCCCTAGTTATTCAGTAAAAAAATAATCTAGATACTGCTGTGAAGAGATTTTTGTAAATGTTATTAAAGTCCCAAATAGTTGACCTTCAAGTATGGAGATTGCTCAGGTAGGCCTGATCCAATCAAGTGAGCTCTTTAAAAGAAGAGTTTTCCCAGGCTGGTAGCAGAGAGGAAGTCAAAGATTCAAAGCATAAGGGGAATTCAAAGTACTGCTGTTGACTTAGAAGATGGAGGGATAGCTTGGCCAGTGTGTCTCAGTGGTTGAGTATGACCTATGAACCAGGGGGTCTCGGTTCGATTCCGGCCCGGGTTGTGAACTCAATCCATGCAGAAGGCAGGCGATCACTGATTCTCTCTCATCATTGATGTTTCTATCTCTCTCTCCCTCTCCCTTCCTCTCTGAAATCAATAAAAACATAATTTCAAAAAAGAAGATTGAGGGGTTACATGAGCAAACTAAAGTGGGTGCCCTTTAGGAGCTGAAAATATCTGACAACCAGCCAGGAAATGGGAACTTCAGTCTTATAACTGCAAGAAACTGAATTCTGCTAACAATCTGAATGACAGAAGTAGATTCTTCCCCAGAGTTTCCATATACTAAGGGCCCAGCGTGGGTGACACCTTGGCTTCAGCCCTGTGAGACTCAAAGTTGAGAACCTGGTGGAGTACCCCTCCCAACTCCTCTGAATCATTTCTGATGCTGAATTTTAAGACAATAAATGCTGCTATGCTATACAGGAATAGGAAACATAGACATGTTTAGCAGCATCCCAGCTCTACCTACTAGATGCCAGTAGCACCCCTTCCCAGTTGTGTCAATCAAAAGTATCTTTAGACATTGCCAAATGTCATAGGGGGGTGGGTGCAAAACCACTCCTAATTGAGAACCACTGGCCTAGACATATCTATAATAATAAAAGGGTAATATGCTAATTAGACCAGAGTCCTTCTGGACAAAGCCAGGGCTGGAGTATTCAGGTCCCGGGTGCCAGAGGGAAGCCGGTGCCGGCAGCTGGGGGAAGGAAGGCCTACTCTTGCACAAATTTCATGCCTCAGGCCTCTAACAAATTTTTCATTACATGTCTCTGTATAGTTGGGAAACTATGGTTCAAAGGCAGAGGTGAGCATCTTGAGCCCTTCCCGTATTTTACAATGATTTCAATTTATATTTACTCTGATTTGTTGAATTTGACAAAGAGAGGCTCTAATGTGGAATGAGAGTATCAAAAATTCTCTGATAAATCAATCTGTAACAAATTCAAAAAACATTAGTTCCCAGGGATCAATTAAGAGGACTTAGAGGACAGTAAATAGTGTCAACAAAATGTTTACCTTCCATGTTAAATGAAGGTTAATGGAAAAAAAAAAAAAAGAGGTGGGGGAGTGATCTTGCTTGATTTGAGTGTAAGCTTTGGATTTTGTCTCCTATAACAGAAAAGTTCTCAGCAAGAGAGAAATCCTTGGTTTGGGTCACAGATTTGTTGATGGGCACAATGCTTTGGGAGATTCTGATGGAACATGGATATGTTAAGTGACTTATTCCACATTGTCATTCCTTCTATTTCTCTCTTCCTTATTAAGCCAATGTTACTATATCTATTTTGAGACTCAGGAAAGCCCAATAGACCTGTGGTTTTCAACCTTTTATCTCTCACAGTCCTTTTTTTCATTGTCTATCTGTCACTTTATACTTGAAAAAGAAAACACATGAAACAATGTGGATATGGCTTTAAAGCAGCCTGGGGGCTATCGAACACAAAGTATGACTGACTAGGAAAGGAATATATGAGACAGCTCAGATTTCCGCTACACTTCATGTTACCTTTTCTCTGCACTAGTTGCCATAAACTATGCTTTTTATTATTGTAACAGACGATATGGAAAGTAAACCATAGTGTTTCTGAGGAAGACAAAGCAACAATGAGACATAAATGACACTTCGTTGTTTTTTCATTCGTTTTACCGTACCTTCAGATACTGTCCAGAAATATTTTTTCTGCCGCTGCATGAAAAATTGATGGGTATCATGACTTTTTGCATCGCTTACAGTCCTACATCCTTTTAAATAAGAACACAGTGTCAATTTAGTAACTAGAATGTAGCCTAAGACAGAAGAATTAAAAAACTGATTAATCAGATTTTTTTTCTCTTTCTTCACAGTGTGGACTTACTTTAGACTAAAAGCACAGAGCAATGAAAAGAAGTAATATTTGGCTTCTTCTCTGGGTTGCATTTCTTCTCCTTTTCTCCTACCACCCACCCCTAGATTGGTAGTTTCTTATCTCTTTGGAGTCAGAGCAAAGAAGAGGGGAAAATGGTAAAGGACAGGAGAATTTTACTTAGACTGGTTCTTTCCAAGATGGCTTCTCACCGCTGGGACCTGATAGATGTTTGGGTTGACTCAGGATGAAGCATCTCGTCCTTGGCCTGTTTACATCCTCCCCTTTGCTCAGTTGCTACTGGTGACTATTTCTTCACTCCCTAAGAATCTAATATTTCTTACAGCTTCTTGCTGCTTAATCCTGGGGTAAAACTCTGGGAAAGAGTGTTCAGTTCCCACCTGAGGAGTAAGGAGCTGGTATTTATACACCAATTCTGTCTCATTTGCTACAGGTCACTATTCTGCAAGCTTCAGGAAACTATACCAGGAGCATGATAGAATCACCTACAGAAGCCCTTCCCAGTCCATTATGCTGATGCCATGGAAGGTTCCCATTTCAAAAATTCACTCGATCTGTCCTTATAGTCCTCATTTATGGGCTAGTATTCTCAAGTCCATTCTCAGGTATGTTCCCTCTGTTCTGCCAGACATATTAGCCAAGTCTTTTTTTTTTTTA
>NW_005370140.1:158934-185061 GCF_000412655.1 Myotis brandtii
GTTATGGCTGCTCTCAGTCCCGTTCCCAGAGGCTCTGCTTCTCAGAACCCCAGCAACCGCTGCAAACCTCGGAGAGAAAGCTGCCCTCACGTTCCAACTGATGCCAGACAATCCCCGCTTCTCCCTTTGAGTCTGAGTCCCTAGAGACTCGCCCGGATCTGGAGCTCAGAGTCTGAGACTCCCTCCTGATTGAAAACGACAACTGCACCCTCAGCCACCAGCCGACTCCACGACTCCACGTGCACCTCCGTACCTTTGTATATTCCACACTGCGCCTCCTCTGAGCCTCGGTATGCTATTCTCTTTCCTTCTAGTTGAAGAGTGTCTCCTCAGCCAGCCTTCCTTTGGTTCTGGGTGATGTCCGTTCCGTCTTTTAGTTGTATTTTTGAAGTGGTTGTTTGCGGCAGCAATCTCCTGTGTTTACCTATGCCGCCATCTTGGTTTCTCCTCCCCATATTAGCCAACTCTTGCAACACTTTTGTTAATGATCCCTTTCTTCCTGGAGCAGGTGTAGCATTTTCCCATGAGTTTAAGCTGAGTTTTGATCCCAGTTAATGTTCTAGAATCTGTGAGGGGGTAGAGGTAAACCTTGAGGAAGGCAAATATCATCTCATGAGGTGTCTGCTATCGGTGAGGCCTCTTCGTGTTTGCTAGGCAGTGAGACTCTGCTGTCCTCTCTCAATGGGGAGTGAACCAATTCTGGAGGCTCCGGGGTTCAGGAGAATGTGTAAATTGAAAGTCCTCAAGTACATGCCCCAAATATCCCCTTCTCGGGTCTCAGGGCCACACTCCTTGCCTATCAAGGCCCCAACTTGAGCTTGAAAGACTTGCGAGGGCAGAGAATTGAGCCTGTGCAATGCTACTCTCCCACTCAGGTCCAGACCTGATTCTCAGACGATCTGCCCTGTGGCTACAGGAAATACGGTCTCTTTGAATGCTGAATTAGAGGTCTCCTGGGAGTTCACACTGAGAATAATTTGATGGCTGGTTGAATTGAAACTGTTAGTTTTTTCCTCTAGTTTCACCATGACAATTAAAAACAGTCCACTCGCAGTCCTCACAATTAACATTGTTAAAATGCCAAAGGTATCATTTAAGCCTATATTCTGCTCCAGTCCACCATGGAAAAGAGTATTCATAAATGTGATCCCAGCATGCCAGGCATGATAGCCACCTCTCTCATCACCACCAGAGATGGGGTCCTTTTTGCGATCTGGTTGGCCAGTTCCAGAATCTCACCATAAGGATATTTTTCCTGGGACCTCTTCCTGTGCCGAAGGTCTCAGTTTGGGTTCCTCCAGAGCACACCTTCAGGCAAAGAATTGAATGAAGTAATTTACTGGGGAGGTGCAGAGAACACAGGAGGACAATGAGGAAGCCATACCTGGAAGACAGCTAGTAAAGAGAACACTCGAAGCCTGCCACCAGTAGAGTTAATGGGGAAACTTTGGGAAATGCTGTCAGAATTATCCCAGCTTAGATACAAGGAAGCTGACGTATTTGCAGGTGTATAATACATCTCAAATTCACATTTCAAGCCAATCTTGTTGTAAGCCTGCTCCAAGGAGGGGTTAATTCCCTGATACTTCTGGCAGCAGCATGGCCGCCTTCAGTCCTAGAAAAATCCTTAGGAATGAAGTTCCTAGTAACTAGAAGTCAGCAGGAGCACACGGAATGGGGAGGTCTAAGGATGTGAGTGAAGCACTGACAACATCAGCTACAAGCTCTTCCGTGTGGCCCACATTCACTCCAAGGGGAACATTTATGCCTTTTTGCCCAGAATGAGATTGAGGACTTAAGATCAATGTGACTGGAGCAACACTTCCCTGGTTCTACCACCAAAGCCATCTTCAGACTTTTGTCTTTAGATTTCCTGCCTGAGAATCAGACCCAAGTAAACAGAGCTCCCCTCTCCACCAACTGCAGCCACATATACTTTTAGCTCTTCAAAGGGTCATATAGCAGTTCATCCTCACATGTAGAAACTAAGGAATAGACTTTCAATACAGAAACAGCCAACTGCTAGGAAATATTTTTACCAATCTACCCACATCTCCCTATTATGACCCTCTTCTATATCTTGGTATGTTTAAGACACCAAAGATCATGAAGGTGGTTATTGAATATTTCTGCTATAAATTAGCACATAAATATGAAGATTGGTCTCATACTTTCTTTGGTATTTGGTATCTTTCAATTGCATAGCTCAATAGAAATGGAGGCAGGAAGAATTCTAGTCTAATATCTTTGTGCGGTAGCTATTGAGACAGTAGCCTCCACCAGCACTTCTCTAGGGGCAGAGTTTGGAGCTAAGAGAGCATGCAGAAATTTTTCAAAGAAGTGATTTCACAAATAATAGTGATGAGAATGGGAAGGGATTGTAGAAGGCACTGCTATTTATAAAATACCAAGCACTTTACACATATTTACTTTTAATCTTTACAACAGCTCCATGACCTAGGTTTAGCTAGTACCATTTTTGTAAAGGAATCAAGCTCAAATTTTTGCCCAAAGCATAAACTGTTAGTAATTGACTTGGCCTGGACTGAAATGCTTGATGGCTCTGGATCCAAAGTCACGATCATTCCATTATACCAGGGACAGAGATCACAAATTCTAAGTGCTACCAGGGACCAAGAAGGAAAAATGAATGTATGATATATGTGACAAAGTATAAGAGAGTAAAAATGACTAACGGGGGAAACCTGCTGACCAAGCAAGCAGAACACCATGACCTTGAGCTGGATCAGACCCATGAGCCCCTAGCTTGCTGACTTGGATCAACTCCAGTGTAGCAGATTTGAAACTAAACAAACTCAGGTATGGAGGCTAGATCAGCCACTACTAATTCTAAAAACTTTGATGAATCATTTAGTCTCTGCCAACCTCAATTTCTACCCCTGTAACACGGGGGTAACAAGCTTCTACTTTATAATATAAAAGTGAAGGTTTTAAAACATATATGGACATTTCCTAGCACAGAGAAGGTACTTTGCAAATGGAAATTCTTATACTCTCCAATTATAGTGGGATTTTAGTCTCGTCCTCTCTTTCTCTAAACCTCCCTCTCTATTCCTAATGCTTTTATAGCATACAAAGGAGAAATAAATGAGGGGAACATACAGAACCCATAGGGGTTCTACATTGACCTCATGGATTACATGAAACGATGGATTCTGGATATCAGGACTAGTGACAGGAAGTCAACTTCATCTGACTCCGATGCTGAGTGCTCAGAGGGATCCATGTAGAGAGGAGAGATGACCACTGCACACTCAGGTCTGAGGGGGCAGTAAGAACTGGAAGCAGGGGTGATTTTTTTTTGTATTTAATGCCAGTTGATCCATATTACTGGAAACACAGGTGTATTTTCTTTCAAATAAGTTTATGACATTACTAACATCAAGAAACCAAAAACAGAACAGATATTCTAACTAACAAATAGTTGAAGTTATATTATTTTTGTATCACAGGATACATTTTGGCATGATTGCATTCATTTATAAAGCCCTCTCAAGTATAATACTTTTGTTTTTAGGAATTTGATCAGATAACCCCCCCCAAAATAATCTTGACTTTTCTTCTTTTTTAATGAGAGGGGGAAAGAAACTCTTGGGATTACAATGATATCAGGTCTCACAAGAATCCCTCTTGCTCTTAGATTTGAGCTTTTCAGCAAGAACATGGAACACAATACACTGTAATCGGTTATTGAATCAGCTGTTATGCCAACAGGAGCTCATTTGTTTCTCAGACAATTAACACATTCAAAATTATCTCCACATCTGTCATTACTTGCTAAGCATAGCAACTTGCCATTAAGTTCTCCACCACCACTTAGGAATTAATTCACTAGAAGCAAAACTCCAGGAGAAGGTAAGAGGTCTTCTGTCCTTCCCAGATGTATAGTAAGTTGCCACTTCAACAGTGACAGGCCAGGAGCCCTTTTAACTGGAGTGTGAGATAGAGAGAGAGAGAGAGAGACAGAAGCAATCTGTGAACCCTAATGGTCTGATGATCGGGACATACATCTATTGTAACATTTACCACATTTCTGCAGTTGTTCACCTACATGTACAACTCACACGTTGGACAGCGGGTCCTGGAAGGCAGGCATCATGTGTGGTTGTGCTCTGTGCTAGAGTAGAAGCATCATAAATAAAAGCCATGAACACACTCGTTTCTATTAATAGCTTTTAACCTCCTTCCAAATGTTGTGCATACAAAGAACAGAGCAGGCAGATTTGTATTTTGCTTCTTCCCTGTCCCTGGTTCATCTTTCTGTGGAGATGATGATGAGGATCAAAATGGTCAAAGGAGGAAGCAGCAGCAGTAGGCAGAAGCAGAACTCCCAAAGAGCAGGGGCGTAGAAGTACACCTAAATCCCTCCGCAACACTTTATCCCAAACCACAGATGGGACAAAGAGCAGAAGGCACGGAAGATATCAGTAGAAAAGGGAAAGGGAACATCTACTCACAACTACTATAGTATACAGAATTTGCAAACACAACCCTACTTAATCCTTGGCACACCCCTATGGGAATAAATATCATTATTATAATACATATTAAATAGTATAATAATAGAAAATAGAAAATTATCTCCATTTTATAGATTTAAAAAGTCAGAGGTTAAATCATTTTGTCCACGGGGACACACTATTAAATGATGAAGCCAGGACTCAAACCCAAGTGTGCCTGTCTGCAAAGCCCGATATTTCCATTAATCCAAGGTGCCTTTCTGGAAGATATTAAGTAGAAAGTTATTGGACTTGTGGATAGATCATCAATTGGTCAGGTTTGATTGGCTACACTTGGCTGGGTCCTTGAGCCTCAACAGTCAGGAGGTTCAGGTGTTAGAAAGGGCAGAGCTGTTGTGGCCTCGGCATTCAGTCACTAGGACCCAAAGGGTCACTCTTTGCTGAGGTTATGGCTGATATGTTTTCAATGATCCAGCACCCAGTAAGTGAACTATAGTTAATTTTATATAATACACAAAGTTCCTATTATTTGTTTCTGTACGGAAAAAATGTATTAGATGCTCTACCAGGCCTCATATAATTTACATCTGTTGTTCACATGTCAATGGTCAACAAAGAAACTCACAAAGAATTTACTTCCACCTCTTTCTTCCAGCCAGGGCTTTGGCTCTATTTGAGATGTCAAGTGGGACCAGGCTGAAGCCTGAGATTTTCTTCTTACACAGCCCATCTTTTCTCAAAATTTGGCAGCAGAAGACGTCCTCGGAGGGTTTGCAGCCTGGAACTGGAGGCCTGCCTATTCCTGGTTTGTCTAATGTGAAGAACAAAAACCCCAGACACTACCTAACAGAGGAAATGGGATCCATGGGAAATCAGGTGACTCCTGGAAGTGGCCTGCCTGGAGCTTACTCACAACCACACCTCCTCCTACAAAAAGTCTCTCCTAACAATCTCATGAAGGGCATCAGTTCTTTCAAACATTTTTAAACATGACCAGTGGGAGGTCACTAGGATGCTGGTTTTGATTCAACATAAGACCAAACTTTCAAAAAATTATTGTTGATTGGGGAAGTAACTGAATTGGAAGAGATTCAAGATTTAACCCTAGTAACTTCTAAGGTCAAAGTGATGTTTCCATGATTTTATATTTTTAAATGTAACCAGTTGGCTTACAGAGCCTAAGGGTATGGGACATGGAAGAGCTACTTGCTAGGGGAACCTTCAAACCTGGAGGGCTATGGCCCAGTGGTTCTCTTGGTGCAGAATCCTATGAAGCCTATCATGATCATGAGTGCCAGAATGAAGATTGGCAGAGGATCAGAACCCAAATAGGCTTCAAAGGGAACAGCTTCTGAGAAATGGAGAGAATATTAGAGGTCAGTGGAGAATTGGTTACCAGGGGTTCAGTCCTGAATCTATAAATTAGAAAGTAAGAGACAAGGCCATCCCACCTCTACTCCCCACCAACAAAACAAATCTCTAATGGGAGAATCACAGATTATGAATCACCAAAGCCAGAGCCCAGGCAAACACAAAATCAAAGACCCTGGGGAAGTTAGGAGTGGGCAGTCAGACTGGGGAATGTAAGGCTGAACCTCCTGGGCACTGGACTCACAGGCCTACAAGCTCGGCCCCAGTTTCAAGAAGTAGACCCACTCAAGACCAGAGATAGTGGCCACTTACACCCAACTTTACTGAGGGTCAGTCCTACTGAGTAGCTGCCTACAAAGGTGCACGTAGCCTGAACAGACTCTCCTCCCTGACTGCAGCATCTCCCAGTTCAGCTGATTCAATGCAGGAAGGTGTGTGATAATGTAGATATTTTCAGAGTGTAAACGCTAGCTTTCCCAGCACTTGGTCTCTCTGCCTTCTCTTGATTTAACGTGACACTATGGCAGCCGTGGGCAAACTACGGCCCACGGGCCGGATCCGGCCCATTTGAAATGAATAAAACTAAAAAAAAAAAAGACCGTACCCTTTTATGTAATGATGTTTACTTTGAATTGATATTAGTTCACACAAACACTCCATCCATGCTTTTGTTCCAGCCCTCTGGTCCAGTTTAAGAACCCATTGTGGCCCTCGAGTCAAAAAGTTTGCCCACCCCTGCACTATGGCATTCATTCTGTCTAACCTCCAGAAACTGTAAGATGCTTTCAAAAAGGCACAGGCTTCTGGATCTGACAAACCTGGGACTTGAAATCTGTTGCTGCCATTTAACCAACTGTGCAACTGTAGATCAATTTCTTAAATGCTTTGAAATGTAACCTCAATGTGTTCATCTGTAAAATGGGAATCATAATAACTCCCTGGAAGGGCTGAGGATTGGGATCAATGAGGATTCAGGGGAAGTATTAGATGAGAATCTCAGAGATGTTCAATAAATGTTCATCTCTGCCTCTTTCCTCTTTCTGGGTCCCCTTGGACTACACCACATCCTTTAAGAAGCCAGGTTCTCTCTCTGACAGGGTGTGACACTTTAAAAATAGAATATATTTTCAATGATGGCTATGTGATTTATGTAAAATAAACCACTTTCTGCCAACTAAGTAAACAAAGAGCATGTGCTCATTCCTGTTCTAATTTAATCTGCCTGAGTGCCTGGAGGTCTTTGCAAAGTAAATGTTGTTGTCACTCTGACCTTGGGGCTGCATTCCCATTGAATTTGTCTCACTTCATCCTTTTGATGTTATGCCAACACCTCCCTAATAGGTTGAAAGCACTTTGTTGAGAAGAGACATCAGTGAGATCTATAACCTGTAAATACATGTCTACCCTGGATGATTGGAGAGTGGGATGTTCTGGGTTACTAGCTGTTCTGCTGAATAAAGAATAAGCACGTCTGCCTGAATTACCAATTTTCAAACAATGGAACCCATCAAAACGCATGACCAGGACTGAAACTGAATCCAGGGAGATATTTGGTGATGTGGGAGGCTCCTTGGAGGCTGGCAGGGGGATGGGGCTCCCCAGAGAAGAGCAACAAGGAATGAGCAGAGCTGTGTTCTCTTGCTCTAGAAAAAATTTTCTTGATTCTGATGTATTTAGTAGTACTTGTTTCTTTCTTTAGAGAAAATGTTTTTTGTAGGCTTTCCTCCATTGAAATTTTTAAAAAATATTTACATATAATGCTGCCAATTAGTGGAAAACAACTGCACATACAGTCAGACCTTGCAACCCTCTGGCTCCTTGTGGGTAGATCCCAATGTTCAGGAACTAAATGCTGCCTTGTTATCCAGATATAGTTTATTTTCTTTAGAGATAATTTTTTTCTTTTTCATTTTAAAGCAAATGTGTATTTATTATGAAAAACTTAGAAAATATAGCCAGCAGGAACAAACAAATAAACAAAAAGAAGGTATCTGTAATTTACCATTTGGAGATGACTACCTGTTAGTATTTTGAGAGGATTTTTTCTAGGCATAAATAAATATATACTTTATAAAATAAGTTCATAATACATAAACTGCAACGGTACATACTCTTTTGACTACTCGACAATGTGTCATAATCATCTTTCTGTGTTAATATTCTTCCTCGACATAACGTTTTAATGACTGCAAATAATTTCATGTATAATAAACCATAGTTCATTCTGAAATCTAGCAACACTCATAAACAACACTATTATTTGAAAAAAAAGAGAACACTTTATGGCTAAATCTTTGCTTACATCCAAGTTTATTTCCACTGGATTAATTCTTGGGAGTGGGATTGAAGGACTGAAGCCTTTTTAAAATATATATATATATTGTCAAACTGTTCTCCAAAGATTTAAACTAAAGTATACACTCTGCTGGCAGGATCCTGCTATTATGAGTCTGTCTTGAGAATACTGAAATTCTTGGTGGTGAGGATTGTGTCATTCATCTTTATATCCAACTTCTTGATGTTTTTGGACATTAAATCACTGAAATATTTGTTGAATAAATTAATGAATCTTTCATTGTTTAAATCAGCAGTTCTCAACCTGTGGGTCTCGACCTCTTTGGCGGTCAAACGACCCTTTCACAGGGGTCACCTATAACCATCCTGCATATCAGATATTTACATTACGATTCATAACAGTAGCAACATTACAGTTATGAAGTAGCAACGAAAATAATTTTATGGTTGGGTCACAACATGAGGAACTGTATTTAAAGGGCCAGAAGATTGAGGACCACTGGTTTAAATGAATATGCAATAGAAGGCAGGCTTATATAATGTCTTTGGAGATCAGCTTTCTCTTACAAAATGAGGATTTGTGTTATACACTCTCTAACATTCTATGATTTTACATCTCTTGTTGAAAAGCAATGACCTTGACAGCCCAGAGGAGATTACCCATATATACAATACATAATCATAGTGATGGGACTTGCAATCATGTATCACATATAAGCCTGTTATAATTGCAAAGAAATGTACACAGATGTGCAAACTACTCAGTGAGAGTAAGGCTAGATGACATGATGGGAGGGGGATTCTGAAAGATGATGCTCAGCTAAACACAGATCACCTGGCTTCTATCTGAATAAAAAGCCCCTTTCCTACTCAGGATTTCATGTTGTATTTGTACCTGAAAAACAGAAGGTAGAATTATCTTGATATTTTGCTTCATTAGGTAATCTTATCCAGGACAAGCAAGCTTATCCCATCAGACTTTAGGAACATTTCAGTCACTTTTAAATTGCCTAGGATGAAATTGTAGCTGTTGACTTTCAGGATCTGTGTGGAAGGCAGAGTGGAGGAAGACGGGATTCAAGCAGAGATAAAGCATAGAAAGCCATATAAAGGGAACACAGAATGGTGGTTCATCACCCATTGGCAGTTTTCCTATCAGTCTCTCCCAACCTGTGCTTCTCTCTACCTCATCCCCACAGTTCCCCACAGAGGGTCATCCACCGAGAAGTAGGAGTCCTGACTCAGTCTCCTCTCTGCTGTAGTTCCTGAAAAGGCTATCGTGGGCCCCCCGGGTATGGTCAGCTTTCAGACCACTGCTTCCTCCTGACCGCTTCCACTCTGCTGCTCTGGGTGGAGCCCAGGAGATCCAGCCTCTATAGCACTATAGACCATTTAGTCTCAAAGTTGTAGTCACCTCACTCTTCTGGTTTAAGATCTGCCCTGTTCTGGGGGAGGGGACACTTTTAGAGCAATGCCAACCACTATTGCTCTTGGAGAATTTCTTCCACACTCTGAGGTCATGGTTCTGAAAGAGGCACACATTTCTCCCATTCCTCTATCAGATGACAGATCCAAAAGTCAACCTTGCTTAGCCACTAAATATATCTGAATCCACACCCATCCTTAAAACTTCATCTTCCCAAGATTATTCTCTTCACTTGAGTTCTAAATGAGTCCTTCCCCAATATAGGGAGCATAGAAATCACTTGGAGACCTTGTTAAAGATATAGTCCCAGGCCAATGGGCTGAATGCAAAACCCCAAAGGTAAAAGTCAGGTATCTATAATTTAACAAGCTCCCTGGCAATCCAATTCTTTTTGGTAAAGTATCTCATGCTGAAAAAGGGGGGAAAGATTTATATAGTGTATGTCCCAGGTGAGCTTATGAAACCAACCAAGCTCTAGTCTGCAGAACAGCATTTGGGATCCATTGTTTTGGATTTTCATACGTGTCTGTCTCTTTAATATCCTTTTAAGAAATTGAGATAGAATTGACATATAACACATAATGATTAGATATTTGTGTATATTGTAAAATGATCAGCCTAATAAATCTACTTAACATCCATCATATCACATATTTACAATTTTTTTCTTGTGATAAAAACCTTTAAGATCTACTTTCCTGGCAACTTTCAATTGTGCAGTACAGTACTATTGACTATAGTCACCATGCTGTATGTTACAGCCACAGGATTTATTTATTTTATAACTGGAAGCCTTTATCTTTTGACTACCTTTATCATTTTACCCATCCCTATCCTAACCTCCCAGCTCTGGCAACCACCAATCTGTTCCCTGTACCTATGAGTTCAATTTTTTCCTAGATTCCACATATAAGTGAGATTATACAGTATTTATCTTTCTCTGTCTGACTTATTTTACTTAGAATTATACCCTCAAGATGCATATATATTGTCACAAATGACAAGATTTCCTTCTTTTTGTGGCTGAATAATATTTTGTTGTGTATATACATCATATTTTCTTTGTTGTTGTTGTTTTTGTTAATCCTCACCTGAGGGTATTTTTTAATTACTTTTTAAAGAAAGTGAAAGGGAAAGAGGGGGAGAGAAGGAGACATTGATGTGAGAGAGACACATCAATTGGTTGCCTCCTATACATGCCCTGATCCAGCCGAGGATTGAACCTTGACTGGGAATCGAGCCTGTGACCCTTCAATGTTTTTACTACTAAGCCACACCAGCCAAGGTTACACAACATTTTCTTTATCCATTCATCTACTGACAGGTTGCTTGTGTCTTCACTGTTGTAAAAAATGCTTCAATAAACATGGTAATACAGATATCTTTTCAAGATCATAATATAATTATTTTGGATATATATCCAGAAGTGGAATTGCTGGATTGCATGGTACTTCTATTTTTAATTTCTTGAGGAATTACACTGTTTTACGAAATAGCTGAACCAATTTACCTTCCCACCAACAGTACACAAGGGTTCCCTTTTCTTTATATCCTCACCAACACTTGTTATTATTATTGTTTCTATAATAGCCATACTAACAGGTATGAGATGATAGTCTCATTGTGGTTTTGAATTGCATTTCCTTTGTTCATTTTAAATTGGATTATGTTGGTTTTTTGCTACTAAGGTGTAGAAGGTCCTTAGATGTTTTGGGGTTTTACCTCTTATTGAATAATATATGGTTTGAAAATATTTTATTCCATTGCATTAGTTTGTCTTTTCATTCTGTTGACTGTTCCTGTGCTGTGCGGAAGCTTTTAAAATTTCAGGTAGTTCCACTTGTCTGTTTTTGCTGTTAGAGGTAGCCCTCATTTCCCTTCTGTGCATTGCTATTAATACTCAATGTTATTAAATAAAAGGGATTATTTTACTAAAAGGAACCTGAGAAAGAGAAGGCATTTGACCATATTAAGACATAGCTTCAAAAGGGAAGGGTGATGAAGAAAGAGAGTAAAGGAATCTAATCTGCTGAAGGTCTGAGATCCTGAGAAAAATGGGCAGATTAAGCCTCCTGTGCCCTTTACTCCACATGCCTTGCGATCCATCACCCTCATCTGCATTATTCCTTCATGCTAAGGACCAAAAGAATGAGTTATATTATGCTTTTCTTGTGTGGTTTACTTAAAATACACCATTCTTCTTTACTTATCAGCAAGTTGGAGAACATGGGCATGGTTTAAAAGCCTGGAGTAAGGGTTGAAGTGGGGAGAAGGAACAAAGAAATTATGCCGAGAGAGACCAAGATGGCGGCATAGGTAAACACGGAGACTGCTGCCGCAAACAGCCACTTCAAAAATACAACTAAAAGACGGAACGGACATCACCCAGAACCACAGGAAGGCTGGCTGAAGAGAGACTCTTCAACTAGAAGGAAAAATAACAGCACACCGAGGCTCAGAGGAGGCGCAGTGTGGAAAATACTCAGGTGCGGAGGTGCGCGCGCAAAGCGGGCTGGTGGCTGAGAGCGCGGTTGTCGTTTTCGGTCAGGGGGGAGTCTCAGACTCTGAGCTCCAGATACGGGCGAATCGCTGGGGACTCGGACCCAAACGGGAGAAGCGGGAGTGTCTGGCATCAGTTGGAAGGCAGCTTTCCCTCCGAGGTTTGCAGCGGTTCCGGGGGTTCTGAGAAGCAGAGCCTCTGGGAACAGGACTGAGGGCACCATAACGGCTCCCTCCGCCCGCCCTGTTGAGCCCGCCCCGCCCAAGCCCTGCGCAGAGCCATTTGCCAGATCGCCTCAGGCAAAGGCTAGATTAGCACCTCCCCAGAGGACAGAAGTTTTCCGCGGCAGACACAGCTGATTCACACAGCCAGTCGGCCTGGTGGTCAAATCCCTCTAGTATTAACTACAACAATCAAGGCTCAACTAGAACAAGACTGCGCACAAAGACCACTAGGGGGTGCACCAAGAAAGCATAAAAAATGCGGAGACAAAAAAACATGACAGAAATGGAGGATATAGAGCTAAAAATCGCAATTTTGAGGGCTTGCAAAAATGTGCTAGAAGCTGTCAATAAACTTGAGGAGAGAGTCACGAAAACTAATGAGACCCTCGATGCTATGATAAAGAACCAACTAGAAATTAAGCATACACGGACTGAAATAAAGAATATTATACAGACACCCAATAGCAGACCAGAGGAGCGCAAGAATCAAGTCAAAGATTTGAAATGCGAAGAAGCAAAAAACACCCAACCGGAAAAGCAAAATGAAAAAAGAATCCGAAAATACGAAGATAGTGTAAGGAGCCTCTGGGACAGCTTCAAGCGTACCAACATCAGAATAATAGGGGTGCCAGAAGATGAGAGACAGCAAGATATTGAAAACCTATTTGAAGAAATAATGGCAGAAAACTTCCCCCACCTGGTGAAAGAAATGGACTTACAGGTCCAAGAAGCGCAGAGAACCCCAAACAAAAGGAATCCAAAGAGGACCACACCAAGACACATCATAATTAAAATGCCAAGAGCAAAAGACAAAGAGAGAATCTTAAAAGCAGCAAGAGAAAGAGACTCAATTACCTACAAGGGAATACCCATACGACTGTCAGCTGATTTCTCAACAGAAACTTGGCAGGCCAGAAGGGAATGGCAAGAAATATTCAAAGTGATGAATACCAAGAACCTACAACCAAGATTACTTTATCCAGCAAAGCTATCATTCAGAATTGAAGGTCAGATAAAGAGCTTCACAGATAAGGAAAAGCTAAAGGAGTTCATCACCACTAAACCAGTATTATACGAAATGCTGAAAGGTATCCTTTAAGAAGAGGAAGAAGAAAAAGGTAAAGATACAAATTGTGAACAACAAACATGCATCTATCAACAAGTGAATCTAAGAACCAAGTGAATAAATAATCTGATGTACAGAATGAACTGGTGATTATAATGAATCAGGGACATAGAAAGGGAATGGACTGACTATTCTTGGGGGGGAAAATTAAAAAAAAAAAAGAAATTATGCCACTGAAACATTTAAAGGAAATCAAGGCATGCTGTTTATGCCCTTGGGTAGCTAACAAGATCTGGGGTGAAGGGTCTAGGTGGCAGAGAGCCTTGCAAACTTTGCAAGAGTTTGAAAGACACATAACAACATATAAAACCCTAATTCTCAGCATTAAAAAGAATCTTGGGAGTCACAGATGACAACATTCTTTATTGCAACAGAAACACTAAGTGGTCATCTGTTGTACGAGTTCCCTGCCTGGAGCTGTCCCAGAATCAAGAGAAAGAAAAGGCGTGAAACCAAGATGGAGAAGGTTTTCTTCTTCCTTATGAGGGGCTCCTACCTGAGAGGGAAAATGAGCAGGGGAGGAACTTAAGATGAAAATGCATGTCCTGAAGTTGTGATATTTAGTGAAGTGATTAGGCAGTGACATTAAACAAGCTCTGAGGCCATTTCCAAGTGGTTTCTGTGGGCACTTGTGTTGCTCAGGAAGGCCATGTTTAAGGTGGAAAAAAGAGACTCTCTTAATTAAAATCTGAGAGTGCTTATAATAGGTAGTTCATGAAAGAACTGTTTTGTTTTTTCATCAGTATACATTTTTCTTTGGTACAAAGAATTTGTTTTTTACCCTAAAGAGTGTACTGAAGAAAAATATTTGGCCAGAATAAGTGGAAGGTGTGGTTATGAAAAATACATTAATGATTGTTTCTAGAGTAAAATCGGCCACCTTTGCCTTTTCAGGCAGACCCGTGCTTTTTTAAAAAAATATATATTTTTATTGATTTCAGAGAGGAAGGGAGAGGGAGAGATAGAGATAGAAACATCAATGATGAGAGGAAATCATTGATTGGCTGCCTCCTGCACACCCCTACTGGGGTTTGAGCCTGCAACCCAGGCATGTGCCCTTGACTGGAATTGAACCCGGGACCCTTCAGTCTGCAGGCCGATGCTCAATTCACTGAGCCAAACTGGCTAGGGCAGAGACCTGTGCTTTTAACACACTGACTTACTCACAATTATTCTTTAGTCTAATGAGTTTATCAAATACCTCTTTGTCTAAAATCATTCATGGTTCAATACTTGTAAGATGCAGAAATTGGAAAGTTTTCCACCAACTAGTATCTAATTAGTAAACATCGATATACTCCTTCTTTCATAGTCACCACTGCCTCTCACCTGCTTCTCCCTGCTGGTTGTCAGCTGACTTCTATGGCCTCCAATAAGTTTCCATCCAGGACTCTGGATGTGTTATTGCTTCTCAGTCCTTGTCTATTATATTACTTACTAGGGGTCCAGTGCACGAAATTCATGCACTGGGGGGAGGGGGGGGTCCCTCAGCCCAGCCTTCCCTCTCTCACATACTTGGAGCCCTCAGGGGATGTCCTACTGACGGCTTAGGCCTGCTCCCTGCTCCCCTTGGGGAGCGGGCCTAAGCTGCAGTCTGGCCTCCCTTTGTAGGAGGTGACCAGGCTGATCAGGGGAAGGCACCAGCCCCATCACCCCGCTGCTGCTGCCACTTCCAGTCATCGCAGACACCAAGGTTTTTTCATCAACACGGACTCCAGTCCCTTCACCATGAAAAAATGACAACTTTCTTTAGGCATTTTCAAGATGTGTCTTTCATAGGATATGATATTTCTTTATTATTTTTTTATCCTCACCTGAGGATATGTTTCCATTAATTTTTAGAGAATGTGGAAGAGAAAGGGAAAAACAGAGAGAAACATCAAAGTGAGAGGAACACTTTGACTTGTTGCCTCCTGCATGAGCCCTGACCTGGGCCCCGGCCAGAGAGGAGCCTGCAACCTAGGTACATGCCCTTGGTCAGAATTGAACCCAGACCCTGTGGTAGGCAGGCCGAGGCGTTATCCACTGAGCCCAACCGGCTAGGACAGGATATGACATTTCTTAGCTCTCCATCAGCGGACCTTCGTTATTTTTGCCAGAAGTGTGGTGAAAAACCCTAGATCACCTTTTTGGATTATTACCCAAGTAATAAGAATAATACCAGTGGCATACAGGGAGCTTAGCCAATGAGCGGTCAGAAAAGGTGTTTCCTCTGTAGTTCACACCGATCTCCGGCTCGGCCCCCCGCCCAGGCCTGATACCTCAGCCAGAGGCATCAACCCCCATCACCCTCTGATTGCCGGATTGGCCCCTTGCCCAGGCCTGACACCTCTGGCTGAGGCTTTAGGCTTGGGCAGGGCCCCCCCCCCCCCCGGCAGCTCCGATGGCCAGCTCCGCCCCTGCCCAGGAGCTCCCTGGCTCAGGCCCTTCCTACGCTGCTCAGGGCCCACACGGAGTCTACCTCAGAGTGACCTGGGTGCCGATGATGTTCCTGGGACCCAGGCCGCTGGGTGCCTATGTATGCAAATTAACTGCCATCTTTGTTGGGTTAACTTGCATAGTCATCCAATTGGCTGATGAGCGTAGTGGAGTGACACCAATTTGCATGTTTCTCTTTTATTAGTGTAGATAAGGGTGGAGCGGGCTCTGCTATCTTCAACACACAACTTTCAAGGTTGCCCTAACCATCAAGTTCAGTTGGCAGATATGTGGGAAGATTGTATGGGTCTAGCTTGAAATGGAAAACACTATTTATTTCCATGCTCCACTGTCCAGCCACAAGGCCACACCTTGCTGCAAGAGAGGTTAGGAAATGCAGTCTAGCTGTGAGCTCAAGAAGAAAAGAAAATGGATTTGGTGGACAATAGCTAGATACTGCCACATTACTCCCTCTAGTTTTCAGATTACCTTCCCCTTGATTTTTATTTTCTGACCCCCATCTTGATTTAATTCAGCAAAACCCTATTATTTAAAACAACTTCTGGTAAATTAAGCCTGATTCTGGATGATAACCTTCAATTCCTGAACTCATCTTTATCAACTGCCACATGCTACATAAGATCATTGTGCAAACACCTCAGCCCTCAGAGTACAACTCCAGAGGAATGGATGGGTCATTCCCCGAGCATTAGGGCATGCAAGCACATGGAAAGCTTAAGTGAGGTGTGAGAGGACAGGATACTCAGGGCCTGTGTTTGGGTTGTCAGCCCATGTTGGCTTGCTTTGTAATCCTAGTTCAAAATAAGATTGTTGTCAGTAATTTTTACCAAGGATTTCTGAGTTATTTACTTTAATCTGTCAGCAATGAGAGGAGAAAAGTCCTGCTCCTTACATTTAGTCAACCAGAGTCACTTGGATTTTTATCAAAATAGTCTTAATGTGAATCAATCATTCAGCACCATTTAGACATCTCCCTGCCTAATTCAAATTCAGAAAGATTCTTAAGTTAAGAGTGAGATTTTGCAAAGCCATTCTTCACTTGAACAATCCCCTTCTCCCCAACTGGACTGTGGGATTTCTCTGTAGTGATTCTAGTGATATTTAGGGCCAGGTAATGCTTTGTTGTGGGGAAGGAAACTGTCCCAGGCATTGTAGAATATGTAGCAGCATCCCAGACTTCTCCTCACTGGAGGTCAATAGCACCCCTCTCCCAAGTCGTGGCAGTAAATAATGTCTCTAGACATGCTCAAGTTTTCTGTTGGGGAGAGAGAAATTGTCCCCAGCTAAAAACCACTGAGTTGGAGAGAGGTCCAGCTTGATCTTTTTAGAATAAGAAATTCCATAAATGTGTATTTTCCTACTCTATTGCAAAAGTAAGTACTTATTTATAGGCCCCAGGGTAGAACATGCCCTCAACACATAAACACCTGTGAACTGATTTTTTTTAATTGGTTGGTTAATAATTTGTTTAAATTTCAACAAAATTAAAGAACTTAAATGTGTAGATGAGCTGATCATGAAAGAAATGGCAGCACAAGGTAGGAAATATCCTATCTAATAATAGACAAACAGGGTAATTGACAGTACCTTCTCTATGCCTCCCATTGGCTAATCAGCATGATATGCAAATTAACTGCCAACAAAGATGGCAGTTAATTTGCATACATAGGCTCCAAGCAGCAGAGCGAAGACTGAAGGCGAGCCGGGGCTGCGAAGACAGAGGACGGTAGGTGGCTCCGGCCAGAGTGAAGGCCTGGGTCCCGGGTGCCAGAGGAAAACCGGTGCCTGAAGCCAGGAGAAGGGAAGGCCTATTGCACGAATCTCTTCGTGCAACAGGCCTCTAGTAAGCTTATAAGAAGTCAGGAATAAGAGAACGGATATGCAGTATAAGCACCTCATATTTACCAAGTCTGTTGTTCTAATGAAAACATGCATCATTTCACTTAATCCTAACTACCTTTCCAAGTATATTGCAAACAATCAATAAATATTCTCAACTATAGTAACATCAATTACTAAATATAATATCCCAATATTTCAGATAAAGGAATTGAGGTTCAGAATGGTTAATATCTCCAAGGTTAGAGCTGTGATTCCAACTCAGGTCTGCCTTACTTTCAAACCCATGCTCTTTTCTCTTAATCCATTTGGAGAGAAAGAGGAAGAGAGAGGTCGGGGGGGGGGAGATTTGTTGTTCCACTTATTTATGCATTCATTGGTTGACTCTTGTATGTGCCCTGACCAGAGATTGAAACTGCAACCTTGGCATATCAGAACAATGCTCTAACCGACTGAGCTATCTGGCTAGAGCTCAAACTCTTTTTATAATACCTCTCATCTTTGAATGCCTCTGAAGCCTTCATTACTTTCTCAGTGTGAACAAAAGTCATCTTGGAAAGGACTTTATATATGGATCAGCAATTCAGCTGCAAGAGAAAGCCCTGAGTGTGTCAGGGCCCATCAAAGACACTGCATGCTTGCATTAAACCACTCAAGAATTTTCTCAAGAGGATATTTGGAGTCTAAGTTACAAGAAAAAGAAAGCTATTATTGCCAAAAGTATATAGAGGCTATGACCAATATCCTGATGTTATTTCTACATATATGTAAATAGACTCAAATGACTCCCAGGGATTTTTTTTTTTTAAATCAGGGTTAGGCTTTTGTTCTCCCAATGGACCCAGTAATGTAACATACAAGTAAAGATATCATCATCTGTCCATCTCAATTAACTATATTACAGCCACACAGGTACTTAAAATGCCTGGGAATTTAGAAATAGTCACTGACTGCCTTCTCTAATCTAACAATATCCCTTAGAACTATTCTCACTGCTTTCAGACCTATTTCTGGGCTACCTCTTGGTACATGGTGAGTGACAAATGAGTGACAAATAAGCATATCAAAAGAAGTCATACATCCTATGTCAGCAGGGAAGTGCAAACTTAAATAATAAGGTGATACTACTACACACCTATTAGAATGACCAAACTCCAGAACATTGACAACACCAAATGCTGGCAAGGATGTAGAGCAACAGAGAGTCTCATTCATTGCTGGTGGGAGTGAAAAATGGTGCAGCCACTTAGGAAGACAATTTGGCAGTTTATTATAAAACTAAACATACTCTTACCATGTGGTCCAGCAATTGAACTCTTTGGTATTTACCCAAAGGAGTTGAAAAATTATGTCCACCCAAAAACCTGCATACACGTATTTATAGCAGCTTTATTCATGACTGACAAAATTTAGACACTATCAAGATGTTCATCAGTAGGAAAATGAATAAATTGTGATACAGCCAGATAATGAAATATTATTCAGTGCTAAAAAGAAAGAAGCTATTAAGCAATAAAAAGACATGGAGTGCCGGAAGCTGGTCCATCCTTTCTGCTTGACACAGTCGCTGCAGGAAAGAAACATCTGCACAGCATACATTTCAAGGGACCTGGCATATATAGCATATTGTTCTTAATATGTTTGCTCTCCTTAGCGCCATGTGTTTTAACCAAGGTCACCTCTCCGAGAAAGGTTGTTTCCCCAGGTGGGGATTTTTCCCTGAGGTTAGGGAGGGGATACAACCCCTTAACTAAGTGCCAGGCGGGTAGTTAATCACTTTAACTACAAACAATCACGCTTAAGCTACATAATCTTTACTCCCTGGAATGGAGATAAGAAACGCCCTAACCTTTGCAATAGAAATTGACAGGATTAAAATCAACTGGTATAAATACAGATGTAACAAGACAATAAACATCAGATCCTGATCAGATCCTAACCAGAACTTTGGCTGGAGATCCTGGCTAGAGGTCCTGACTAGGCTGCTGATCAACTGAAGGCCGACTCCGTCCACACCTTTGGGGACCCCTGGACCTGCTGGGGTTGGACCCCCAGCATCGGAGGAAAAGTAAAAGCATATTACTAAGTGAAAGAAGTCATTCTAAAAAGGTTGAATACAATATGATCCAACTATAAAACATTCTGAAAAAGATTAAACTATGAAGACAGTAAAAAGATCAGTGATAACCAAAGGTTAGGGAAGAGGGAGGGATGAATAGGCAGAGCACATATTTTTAGGGCAGTGAGAATACTATGTATGATACGATAATGGTCATTATAATTTGATTTATTTTCATTTTTAACTATAAGTTTTTCCAAACCACCAAGAATGAACTGTAATGTAAAGAACGGACTTTGGGTAATTATGTTGTGTCAATGTATGTTCATCAACTCTGTGCCACCAATGTACCACTCTGGTGAAAGATAAAGGGAGAGGCTATTACGTGAGGGGTACGGGATTTATATGAAATCTTTATACCTTCTGCTCATTTCTGCTATGAATCTAAAACTGGTCTAAAAATTGTCTATTAAAAATATTCAGTGAAAACAAAACATAAACAAATTGAATCCAGTTATCCTTCAGTCATCAGGATAGGTGATATAAGGTCACAGGATGAAGAAAATGTAGTCCTGCCCTTTAAGCAGAAGCTTATCACCCATTTGGGTAGATGCAACATGTTTATATGGGAAAACTGGGATTTTGCAATATATAAAATAAATATTCTGAGAGTTTTCATTCTTGCTCAACAAATATTCACTCTCCTCTCCCTCCCACTGTAGGTAAAGTAGACTTCCCTGTCCAATTGACCATGGTCTTGGCCATATAACTTGATTTGGCCATGGAATTTGGGTTGTGTGTTTAGCATGCCTCTTTTGCACTCCAGTGGTCTTCCATGAGAACATGCCTCAGGTAACCACAGGCCCTGCAACTGGAGCACCAGAATTAACATACATAGAAGTGACTTGAGCCCAGCTTGTCATCTGGAGTTAATCCCAGTTGACCTCAGCATGAATCACAGCTACCAGCTGAGCTCCACCTAGATCAGTTGAACCATTATTGATTGATCTGCAGATTATTGGACATAAGGATATATGTTTACTATTTACAGCTATTGATTATTGCAGTGGTTTATTACACGGCAATTATATATTATCACAAATTTTATATATCACAAAATATATATATTAGAGGCCCGGTGCATGAAATTCATGCATGGGAGGGGGTGTCCCCCAGCTCTGCCGCACCTCTCGCAATCCAGGACCGCTGGCTTCTAACTGCTCGCCTGCCTGCCTGCCTGATCACCCCTAACCACCTATGCCTCATCGCCCCTAACCACTTTCCTGCCTGCCTGATTGCCCCTAACCATTCTGCCTGCCTGCCTGATCACCCCTAACCACTCGCCTGCCTGACTGATTGCCCCTAACTGCTCGCCAGCCTGCCTGATCACCCCTAACTGCCACTGTCTCTGCCTCTGCCACCTGGGCTTCATCCAGAAGGACGTCCAGAAGATTGTTCAGTTGTCCAGTCTAATTAGCATATTATGCTTTTATTATTATAGATATGCGTGTGTGTATTTGTATAATCAAAATTGGCTTTAAAAGGAAATAGATATTAAAGTGGAAAATGGGGGGAAAGATTTTGAATAGCATAGAAGACAGATCATCCCAGGTGAAAGGAATGGCATCAGCAAAGATACGTAATTGGAAATGGTGAGGTGCTTTGGGGGTCCAGTAAACAAACCATTTTGGCTGAAGCAGAAGATTTTGGCATTTTTCTTGCTTGGGCATGAACTGCAAAGGTAAGGTGAAATGAGTATGTAAAAGGCTTTGAATGATAACTCAAGGAAATTTAATGTAAATCCTAGGAGAGATGGTTAACAAAGACTGAATAGACAATTCCAAGAGAAAGCTCTTTGCACATATTTTAGAAACAGGAGTTGGAGGCAATTCTTAGAGAGAGTGGTTTCAAAATGGAGAGGAAATAAATCCTTTTACACATAATAATATAGGTTTGGATGAGACAACCTGCTCCACACTCCACCTTTATGTGTTTATTTTAAAAAGGAGGCTCAGTGTAGTTCTTATGAAGACATTCACGAGGCTCAGAAGATGGACATTTGAGTCAAGTTATGGATCAACAGAGGAGGCTGAATTAAACATCCATCTGGAAATTGCCCCAACACTGAATTTGTTTGTCATAAAAAGGGGAGCAGGGGGATCCTAGAAGGAGATACCTTGGGGCTGGATTATCCTTTGAGGTCTTCAGAGCAGCAGGAGCTGCTGTGTAGAAATTATGTGCTCCCTAACTGAGAGAAATCACCCAGAACAGGTCCTGGAGCTAAAATCTTAATCCCTTTTGCAATAAACTCTCTAATCCTTTAGCAAAGGGAAGCAGTAAAGTTTGAGGGAGGACAGGGCCGGTTTGAGGCAGAATTTCATTAGAAATTTGAAGGGCTGAAGTTTGCAATTGCAAATAACAATCTCAATCTGTCAGTCAGAAGCAGGTAAGAAAGGGCATTTTAAACGGAGTTCTTTCCTGGGGGGAAACTGCTAGAGAAAGAAGAACATGCCCAGATGGCCAGAGCCTAAGGGAATATGGGGTGGGCCTAAAGGAAGTCAAGCAAAGAAGATAAAATAAAATTCACATGCACTGTTTCTTATCGCCATTTCTTCTTTGTATAGTTGCTATGGGAACTGTGTTTCAGAAGCTTTCTAAGGCTGTGTCTATCCAGTGCAAAGTGATCAAGCATTTGGGCTAAAATGATCAATCAATTTAATTCAACTGATTTAATTGATTTATTTCCAACTCATGCTGCCCCCCACCCTGAGCCAAGTTTGAATATTTGCTTAACTGAATTCAGTGGCATCTTGCACTGTTTGTGTTCTAGAATATACCTTTCCTATGAGGGCCCTGTTCTGGGATTACAAATAGCTCTAGAAGGGCATGGAAAGTAGCTGTGAAGGCAGGACAGTACTAGTTGAATTGTTACAGAAGACCAGAGAAATACCAAGCATGCTTCCTAGAGAAAGGGGCGGACCCCATTTATTAACACTAGTGGACTCTGGGAATAATTTCCAAATCAGAGTAAAGAAACATGCAGATAATAATTTCCAAATCAGAGTGAAGAAACATGCAGAGAGCCTGTCTATATATATATATCCCGCTGGGGTCTTTGTCTTGCAGATATGCCTCCTGCCCCGAAGGCCCCCAGGTGTCAGGCCACATCAATGGTCCATCCTGGCACCAGCATAACCCAGGGCAGTGCATTGTTCACAGTTCCATGGCCTCTGCATTTAGATAACAAGTTCTGCAAGACCAGTTTCCTCCTCAGAATAACTCATATAACTGGTGTCAGAAATCTAGGCACACTCATAAACTGAGGAGCAGGAAAAAGCCAGGCATCAGAGGCCAGGTAGCCAAGCAGAAAAGAACCAAGAGAGAATAGTTGCCCAAGGCAAGGCAGAACGGAGAGAGAGCTGGAGGCAGCAGCACCCAGAGGAGACCTGGGTACTAGACCATGCTATCGAAGTCACAGACTACTTATCAAGCCTCAGCCTAAGTTGTTACCAAATGAGGACTAAGCCTAACAAACCCTGCTGCCACCTCTATTCCAACCCTGACTTGACATTAGGTTATGCTTCTGGACAGGTGATCCTGTCACTTATGCTCATTTCCATCAGATTCCTCTCTCCATAACTGTGCCGCTCTAGATATCCTCAGCCACATGCTCTATTGTTACTGCAGGAGATCGGATTCTTTCATGGTCTCTCAGCATATTCATTTCAAGGATACATGCATAGGAGGGTTTGCAGTGTAGTGGCAAGATTTAGTGGAGCAAAAACAAAGGACTGCCCCAGGTACACCATGCCCGGTGTCTAATCCATGCCAAGTGGCTCAGCTCTGTCTCCCTATATATGAAATCCAGCCTCTGGGGCCACAGGCCTGCACTTGTTCCCACCAAGCCCAGAAGGGGGGCCAGAACCCAGAGCTGCAATCCCATTAGTCCGGCATCTGAGGCTCCGGTGGCCCAGCACAGTCTCTGTTCCCATCCAGTTTGTGATGGCTGCTCACTTCAGCCTGAGAAGCTGGTGAAGGGAGAGAGCACAACCAGGCATTTGTTCAACTTTGATGATAATTCCTCGAGTTTGGGAAGGGGCAGGCTTTCTTTCAAATTATCCAATCCCTTTCCTGGATCTTCTGGGGTTTCATGTCCTCATCCTATCGGGTCTTTTGCCAACATTTTCCCAGCCTAGACTCCTCTCCGTTTTGGTCAACATTCTGATGCCTTTTGTGCATGCCTTAAAGTTTTGCACCATCATCTGGCTTCTACTGCCTGTTTTCGTAATGGAAGGAATTTCCCCCTTACTGTTTGTCTCTCCCTCCAGTAATCGGGGGAGGGGGGAGGGGCGGGGGGGCGCACAGGTAATCTGGAGGAACAGCCATTGTTCCCCAGGGAGACTGGAAAGCCAGGCTTTCCTGACTACTGGGGATTAAGGTCCCTTTGGCAGAGGATTCAGCTGTTTCCTGGGGTGTCTGTGAAGCTGTAGCTTCCCAACTTAATCAGGCTTAGTCAGTTTTGCTCTCTTCTCTTTTGTTAATACCTAAGGAGCTGCTTATGCTAACATTCTGCTTCCTACTCAAGAATTCTGAGGCCTTTGTAATCTTGCAAGGGTTAATGGATGGTGGTCTCATTTTCTGTAGCTTCTTCCACTTCTTAAGGGGGTGTGGTCCTGCTATCTGCCAAAAAGAAGTCAAGAGGGGAGGGGAGTCTTTGGGGGGGGGCATTTGTAAAACCCAAGTCAGTCTGTTACTATCCTTGGAAGGTGGCACATGTGGTGTCTAGAGGATTGTGCTGCTGAACAAGTCGGTATCTTTGTGGAGACAAATTTGACAAGAAGGTTAAAAAGGCATAGTCCAAAAGTGAGAGGAAGAATTATTGCAACTGAACATCTGATGAGAGGTAAGAACCAGGTGATAGAGGGAAAGACCAACTTTACATTGTTCCAGATTAAGTTAGAGGAGGGGTTTCCCTGGACAAAGGTGTGTCACCTGACTGACGCCGTCTTGTTTTACCATTCTCAATTCCAATTAAGCTAAAGGGAACATTCTAAAATCCCCTTCCTGAAGCAGGTCCTTTCTGTCTGAATCTCCTGGCAGGAAAGGCAAAGCAGTTTTAAACTTGCAGAACTTTGGCCTCATCAATGCCACCCTTTAAATAATAAAGTTTTACATTCCAGAAGTGGAGCTGACAACCACTCCATACAAGTCAGTGCAGCCAAACCGCTGAGTCTCATTTCAGGAGGTGATGATGCAGATAAGCCTCCAAATTGTGGCCTATGTTGTGTAAACAAGTAATCAGGTATTTGATAAGGGGTATGCCTATGAAAACAGAAGGAAAAACAAGGGTTAATGATAAGAGCAAATTATAAACCAGTTTCTGAGTCTGTAAGGCAAGAAAAATTTTAAATGTAAGGCTTAAAGTTTCTTTTGCTGGAATGAAAACAAGCGGTGACATCTAATAGATCCTCCTTGTCCCATAGTTTGAATGTCTCTGGTGATGCCATCAGCTGCTCAGGTAAATTCTGTATGGCCTACACAGCCTTATGAAAAAAAAAGTTTTAGTTTTCAATAATTCCAAATAGAAGGATGGTAGAAAAATTAAACATTAGTTTGGAGGTTTGAAGAAAACTAGAAGAATTCATGACCCAATTCAGTTCATAGGTGAAAAATAAAACTTTGAAGACAATTAACTAGAGTCTAATATCCATAACTGTGCATTGTAGATTCTATTGAAACACAATTTCTCCTAAAATCACCCTCATTTTTATCAAGGCAAATTAAGACCAATTTATTTACTGTATTAAGTCCAGTTTCAATTTGGCCTGATTATTTGCATAAATACAACAAGAAAAGCAACTGATCATATAGTCTCTTTTAAATCTGCTTTGTGGTTCTGGAAGGTGGAGCCCTGCGAGTTCCCACAGCCTCCCAGGCTCTTGTTTACACACTTCCTCTTAAATCGATTGTTTTTGGGGAGCCTGGAAAACAGAGCTGGGAGTGGCGACTGGTGAACCAGATCTCTGCGGAGCTGGTTCAGGTACAATAGAGAACTCCTGGTCAGAGAGGACTTAAAGCCTTGGAGGTCAATCCAGACACACTGCCACCCAGAGGCAGAGCCACGAACTAACTCTTCTGTACATACAAATAAAGCAGTAAGGGGAACCAATACGGCCTGCCTTAAAATCAGGACTGTGGCTTACAACACGGAGGAACAGTGTATCAGAGGGAAATTCAACATTCTCCTGAATTCCGGGCGTGCCAAAAAGAAGAGTAGAAGATCTGAAGCACCTGCATTACTGCACATTTTTATTTTATTTTTTTTTAATTAATTACTTTTTCACCTTTTAACTAAGAAAACATTGTT
>NW_005370140.1:190406-190903 GCF_000412655.1 Myotis brandtii
AAATAAAAATATAAAAAAAAGAGAAAGATAAAAAAAAAAATCTGCTTTGTTAGAATCTCATAAGGAATCTCCATATGGAGCTTTCATTAATCCCTCAGAGCAAAGAAGCCACGCCACCCAGTTGCCATCAGGCTTCTCCTCCAAAGAGAAAGATAAAAAAAAAAATCTGCTTTGTTAGAATCTCATAAGGAATCTCCATATGGAGCTTTCATTAATCCCTCAGAGCAAAGAAGCCACGCCACCCAGTTGCCATCAGGCTTCTCCTGCAACACCTGTAGGTTTGGACAAATTTCTCAAGTTCTTGAGGTCCCCCAAAATGTTGTGAGGTTCTCTGCCATCCCCCAGGAAATCAACTTTTGTTCCTTACCTGGAAATACTGCCATTAGCCATTGTTATGCCCAGATTTCAAGATCCCCAATAGACCACACCAGGGAGCCAGCCGTGTCCGATGTAAAAGCAAAGAGTCTTTTATTCAAACCCGGGTTTGGCTCCCCTAC
>NW_005370140.1:191556-205254 GCF_000412655.1 Myotis brandtii
GCACTTCCCTTGATTGTCATTGGTTAGTTTAAAGAAGTCCTGGGTGTGGCTAGCAGAGGCTTGGGCTTCTGGGAAGAAGCCTTGCCGAACACATGGCTGCCCAAAGATGGAGGATACGGGGCAAGATGGAGGGCGTAGCCCTCGCCCTTTCACCATGTAAATAAGCAATGTACCAGGCTATTTCAGGCTATTTCTCCAACGAGCTTTTATTAGCTTCTGACATCAATCTTAATTCCTTAAAGCTTCCTGGTGACATCTAGAGTCCAGGCATGTCTCTCTCAGGCATGACATTCCAGTCAAATTCTTGATTAATAAAAACCACAATTGGAAACTGGTTTTATGTGTTTTTATTATGAAGAGAACAGATTCTTATTGGGTTAATGCAAACAAACATATTGCTATGAGTCACTTGCTCAAGAGTGCCAAATTCTGAAGGGATCAAATAGGAAGAGAAATAAAAAGTAAAAGGATAATCCTTGTCCTTTTAACAGAGTGGAAAAGAACCAAGCTCCAACTCTGTATTTGACTGCTAAACATAAGCAATTATAATTCTTTACATTGACAAATATATTTCATAACTTCTAGAAACACAGGCTCCTCTATTGGTAAACATACACTTTTAAGACACGTATTTCTAATAAGGTATAAGCCATCCATTAACAGCTTCAAACTTACTTTCTAGCTTCTTTGTAATAAAAAGCCAAAGTAGGTGAGCTTAAAATTGTCCCAGAAATTAATGTTTAACAGCTGAAATAAGTTAAATTGATCTGCTAAGAGGGTTGAGGTTTTTCCCTTTTGATAAGAATTATCTCTTGGAAATGTGCATTTTAAAAAGATGGCCCACATAAGAGTTCTTGAAGAAGACCAAGTATTTGCATCTCAAAGGTACAGGGAAGAAATTCAAACTCCTCCTGAAGGAATTTGGTTTCATAAAGCCAATTATCTATCAGCCTTTTCCTTGAGAGTTAAGTTTCTTTTACTTGGCAGGTATGCATCCCAAAAGGGGTCTTTTTGAGGCACTGTGGATGGAGGTGGTATGTACAATTCTTTGAGGAGAGAGATTTCCTTCCTTGCAAAGGAGAAAGTTAATTGGGTAGATTAGGGAGGCATGAGCATCCTCAGTGGTCTCTGATCCAGTCACATGACCAAAACGCAGGATAGTGTATGACCCTGTTGCCAGCCCTTGGTGTCCCAAGACCTGTGCCTTTTGTCCCTATCCCAAGGGAGAAGGCCTTCCCAAAGATTGCAATATAGTTTGTCTGGGTGTGGAGTGTTACCCTGGCTTCTGAGGGCAGTTGTACCAACAATCACAGTGGTAATCAGGCGCTGCTTAGTTGGGTTCACTCCACTTAGGCAGGTAGCCTTACCTCCACATGGGTGATAAGTATGACCTGTTTCCTCAAGTGAGGCATCCCTGCTTGATGGCTTCCAATCTTAGCTAGCCTTACAGGAGATCCCCCGCCCCCTCATGTCTGTCTAAACAAGGAGCACCTCGCACCTCCACTGCCTTGGGTGGAAAACTCATCCTAGAACTCTGGTCTTTGGTAGTTGGGCTAGTGACCTGTTGCCCTGTCTTTCATGTTTCAAGCAACCGTGGTCCTTCAAGGGGCCTAGTAGGCAGCCACCTCTGGAAGGAAAGGGGAGGGGGTGTCATTGTTATGTCTTCCTTGAGGTTGTCATGGAAAGATGTTTTAAAAGACAGGGAACTGGGAGGGATCAGAGAAGTTCCCTGGTAACCTACATATATTAGCTAGGCAGACCAGACAGATACTGTACCCCAAGTTCTGGTGGCAAATCCTGTCGGCTTTCTCTAGGAAGATCATGAATTGCTGGGTGCCCCTGGATATAGCAGGAGTTGTGAGAAAAATTAACAAATGTTCCATCCGTCCCAAGATTAGTTTCCTCTTGTGGAGGTTCCTCTTTAACATCATTATTTTTCCAGTTGATTTAATATAAACCTTCCCATTTCTGTAAGTACTGGGGCTTTCTATTCATTGTGTACCTGCAGGCATATTAATGAGGCTGGAGGCTGGGAGCTTTGGGCCTTAGAGGCACAATTTCCCATCTATAACTACAGAGCTTGGGCCTGTGTGGCCCCTGGGCCCAGGCAAGCAACAGCTGCAGTAAGGGCAGGGAGTGTGTCAGGCATGGGCCCCAGGTGAGCACTCCAGCAGGCGGCCCCCATGGCACCAGGCTGCACTGCCAGGGTGGAGGCAGAAAGGAGCACAAGAGAAGAGGGAGCTGAGTGAGAGTATGAGGGGCACAGGGCTCAGCTGAGCTCAGTGGCGGCCAGTGGCTAGCTGTCCCCTGGGGTGTCTATGAAGCTGTAGCTTCCCGACTTAATCATGGTTAGCCAATTTTGCTCCTTTCTCTTTTGTTAATACCTAACTAGCGGCCTGCACTAGCACTATGAGGTGGGCAGCTTCAGATAGCCACTTCCTTACTTCCTTTATCAAATGGACTGCCCCTGTGCCTCATTCCGTACGAGACAGTGATGGGAGCAGACAGAATGTTGGGGAACCAGCTAGAATTGTAAGAAATATTAATCACTCTCTGTTAACTGTGATTGTTTTGTGCTGATTAAAGAAGGTACATGCTAACCTAGCTGGCAGTAACACACGGGACCTGGGAGCTCACTTGGAAATGCAGCCCATCCTCCCCATTGGGAGCTGCCTATTATCATGGAAAGATGAACATCTTTACTGCAGAAACCAGAATCACCAGCCCTTTGAAGATACCCAGTCCTCTGCTTACCTGTTAACTACCCATTCGGCTACCCTTTGGCTACTTCCCCATGTAATCTTTTGTCCTTTGACCCAATATAAGCAGCTGGTTTATGGGGTCCAGAGCAGATTTTTGTGGATGACCTGCTGCTCTCCCATACTCCTATATTGGATCTTTGCTGCAGAAACCGGAATCACCAGCCCTTTGAAGATACCCAGTCCTCTGCTTACCTGTTAACTACCCATTCGGCTACCCTTTGGCTACTTCCCCATGTAATCTTTTGTCCTTTGACCCAATATAAGCAGCTGGTTTATGGGGTCCAGAGCAGATTTTTGTGGATGACCTGCTGCTCTCCCATACTCCTATATTGGAATAAATGCTCATAATGATTCAACATTGTCTCTGCTTAATTGGTTCAAATAGTGATGAGCAGCATGGACCCATTGTTTGTCCGGTTACAACAGGGCCCTTCAAAAATGTGTGATAATTGGGAAGTTAGGTGAACTACCCTGCCCCAAATTATTCCATGAACATCCCTATTATTTCAATTGTGGAAGACACCTCAGGGAAAAAAAATAAGAGATTATGTGTTGTAACAGGTATTCCTAATGAGTCAGATAGATTGGAGAATTATTTCCATCTTTCAAAAACTGTGCTTGCTATTCTTTAGAGACTAAAACTCTGCACTTTGATCTAATAAAAATCTGCTTAATAATAAGTATTGAAAAAATATGATGGTGATGATAAGTAATAACTGATAGACTACTAAAATGTATAAAATGCCTTCACATATGTTACTTCTTTGATTTCCACTTTAACCTACAAGGTATATTGGATTTTATGGCTGAGATGCTAAAACATTAAATTCCCATTCTGGGTTTTCTGATTTGAAACTTTATCCTCTTTTTGCTACATTATCATGGAATCTGATTTCCTAAACCTATATTTTCCCCACTGTTTTAGTTGGTGTTTTTGCAGGAATCATTTTTCTTTCTTCACTTTTTATATTACTACCTGACAAACTATGAACCCAGAGTTGAATTTTGCATGTAAATAATAGATTTCATCCATTTAATAAATTAATAAATATATTATTTAAATTTTTTTTTTAGACAGAGAAAGCAAATACTGATCTCACTTATATGTGGAATCAAAAAAACCAAACTCACAGAAACAGTGGTCAAATGTTACAGACTATCAGTGTTGAGATGAATAAGTTCTGGGGATATAATGTACAACATGGTGACTATTGTTTATAATATAGGATTATATATTTGAAAGTTTTTTAGATCTTAAAAGTTGTCACCACACAAAAAAAATTGTAACTATATGAGGTGATGGATGTGTTAACTAACCTTATTGTGGGAATCATTTCACAATATACACATGGATCAAATCATCATGTTGCACACCTTAAATTTACACAAGGTTATATGTCAATATGTCTCTATAAAGCTGGAAAAAAATAGTTTTTAAGAGGTTGTACCTATGCAAATTTGCTTAAATTTGCATTGAATTTTTTGTCAACAAATATATAAATAAAAAATAAATTGCACTTATGTCTACTGAGGTTTTCTTGTTAATAAAACATTCCTCACCCATCTTGCACAAATACTGTAAAATTCTCTGTTTCTCTGAAAGTACAAGACCAGATCCACTATTTGAGATCAGACACCCAGGGCACTGTGAGCCAGCTGAACCCAATGATATCTAATGATGAGCTCTCAGGTCATTATTCAAAATGTGACCAGATTTATAGATTCAGGGTGTCAATAACTTTGATCTGTTCCTAGATTTAGCAATCTAGGAGTGTGCTTGTTGTGTAAACATGTATATGTGAGGTATGGGTGTACCTGCCAGAGTACTCATTGGAGGGATGGTAAAGAGGTTGGTGGTTTGGACAATGAGGCATTTGAGAAAATATCATCCTGTCTCTCTACTTGTCAGACATGTTAGAATATTCTAATGTTTCCTAGGTTTGCTTGCTTCCCTTTCACATTACCATAACCTGTAACAATGGTGATTTTAAGAATTTAATTTGGCAGATGACTGATTCATAATTTGATCCAATCAGTTATGGTATTTTCACACCAGAACAATTAATAACAATGGAAAATATTCTAATTGAAAACTTAATGTTTTCCCAAGAAGAATGCATTTCTCTATGGATTTTTATAATGATTTTATTTTGACTAGGATAGGACACGACCGAATACTTAAGTGAATGATAGATTGCAAAAGTGCCAATTGAATGTATTATGTAAATGTACATGTTCTTCCACGGGAGAAGGGGGACATGGGAAAAGCATCACCCTCAATGCCTCCTTCAGGAATGAACACCAAAAAGCATTGTCTTCAGGGACTAGACTTTACAATCCTCCTTAGCATAGATCCCATGAGAGCCAAGAGCTAGGATTCTGGCCCCTATTGTTCCATAGCCAGCAAGAAATATCTACAGTTTTCTTCCAGAAAAATGAATTGCTCTGTGAACAGTAACCCTGGGACTTTTAATACACTGAGTTGATTGTACTGGGTGGTCTAATAAGCTTGCAAATTAAAATGACAAGCTGTTAGGTATTGAGTCTGTGAAGGCAGGGTTACTGTCAGTGGGGACAAGGATCTAGTTAGTCTCTCACTAAGGTAAGCTTTAAAAATTGATTAGTACTTTTGCCTTTTCCTCCAAGACAAGGAATGTAGAGAAAAGAGGAAGAGGCTTTTATATCCCTTCTTTCCCCAGTAAAGGACTGCAGCCCTGACTTTGGCCCCTTACACAACCTTACAGTAAAGGCTTTCTTGATTCTAGGAGTCACAGAGCAAAAGCAACAGGAGCAGCTGTTCCCTGGATTCTGTGCTGTGAGGAGGAAGGGAGCAGGGGAAGATGAGTGGGCCCAGAGCATTGAGAGAATGGAAGGAACAAAGGATCAATATGAGTCCATTCTGCCTTCCATGGTTCTTCCCCACGTCCTCTGAAAGAGGCCTTTGTAGCCAGCCTCCACCTCTGAGACCCTGAGGAGATACGGAACAACTATCTACCCTCTTCAGCCTGGATTCCCATGTTCTGAATTACCCTGACATGTAAGTAGGAACCAAGGCCCACGATTAGCCACAGTCAGCCAGGCACACTGAAAGGGCTTCACCATCCTCTGTCCAGCTCACCTGACAACTCCACCCAGGTCCCAAGTTCTTGACACCTCCTAGCAAGTATGTGCTATTCTGAGAGGAACACCAGTGTGGTCTGGTACAGAGGTATCAATGCTCTCCCAATGATTTTCACTACAACTCAACCAGCTTCCACCATGTGCCAGGGTGGGGGACTGGGTGAAAGAGGTAAAGGGATTAAACAGTGCAAATTGGTAGTTGCAGAATAGCCACAGAGATTTGGATTGTAGCGTGGGGAATACAGTCAATAATGTTGAGATAGCTGGGTATGGAGCCAGGTGGGTGCCTGGGGCAGTGAGGTGTGTGTGTGTGTTGGGGGCGGGGGTGCTTTTTAGACTGCATGGTTTTCCAGCCACTTTGCTGTACATCTGAAACCAGTGCAGAATGGTATCCAATGTAAACTGTGGTTGAAAAATAAAACAATAAAGACTAAAAATGATTATTCTGACTTCCATAGTCTATAAGGGAATGAGGTAAGTATACAACAACATTTAAATCAACACAGAAGTTAGATGCAGTCAGAGAGGTAGCCACAAAGAGCACGTGGTGGGGTGGAAGGAGTGCACACCGGGGGAGAGAGCATGCTTCAGGCACTCTCGTTATACTCTATGGGCCAGATCACTATTTCTCAAGCTCAGCACTATTGATGTTTTGGCTATGGGTGCTGTTCTGTGTATTGTAGGATGTTTAGCAGCAGGCTTGACCTCTACCCACTAGATGCCAGTAGCATCACCCTATTCGATCATGATAATAAAAAAAGTCTCCATACAATGCCAAATGTCCTTTAAAATGAAAAAAATACCCTAATTGGGAGCCACTTGCCTATCAATTTGGAAGAATGTAACTGATTCTAAGTACCCAGAGATAGTTCTGCTAATGTGAGTGATGCCCTGGCAGTGGTTTTCTATAACCCACCCCATCCCACCGAAGTTAAGTGCAGAGGGATGGCACAGGACAAATGTGATGGACTCCTTGGATGAGGGATTTTTTTCCTCATTTCTTAGGAAATTAGTTCAACATCTGGTTAGAAAATATTGAGGATGTCAGATTTTATGGATTGATTTCCCTAGCTGCTGGGAGTATTCCTGGGACAGCTCTGAGCTATTGTCCCTCTTTGGTGGCTGCCTTGGCTGGAGAAACCTGCCTTAGCCAAGTTCACACCTCCTGACAGGGGCAGTCTGAATCCCATCATTGTGGGGATAGAGAGCCCACTCATTCCCTCCAACTTATCTCAACTAAAGTGCCGTGCCAGCTTGCTGATCTCCATGTCAGAGTCGTTCCCCAAGAGACCCAACCTGTACCTTATAAGTACTTAGAGTTGATGTGTGGTGGTGGTTTTATTTCCAGGGGCTGTACTGCTGGGACTGCACTTCTACTCTCAGCCCTGTCCCTCATCAACACCCTCAGCCTGATGTTTCAAAATGTTGATTCAGCAGATAAGTCTCCTCAACAAAGTACTGTTCTCACTATACAAGGATCTTTGCAAGCAAAAAAATAAATGCCCAGTGAATTCCCCGCCCCCCCCCCCAAAAAAAACAAGTAGCTGTGCAGTTCCATGAACCCAGTTGTAGTTCTTTCCTACCCCTACCTATCACTTGACCTGGCCAGGCACAGGGTTTATCCTGATCATGAAACAGCATCACGCACGGCAGCATCCACTCCTGGTTCCTGGCCATCACTGGGAGGAAACTCGCTGTTCTCCTTTTTGCTTGGGGTGGATGAGAAAGGTGGTGACATCATGGAGGCAAAGCAGGAACTTTGAAGTTCACCCTCTGGTCTAATTTCCTACAGATTGACTTTTAACTGCCGCTTCTTTTTGTCCAATTTTAACCCAAATATTTCATATGTTCTTTCTCTAACTAACCTAAATAACTGGTCCTTCTTTGCTCTTTTGTCCTCCTTATTTTCACCTCTTAGCCCAAATAGAAGCAGCCTTTCAGGATAAAAAGTTAGGAAAGGAGGTCAATGCAGTATTTGTGAAGTTCCCATTTCTGGCAGCAGCAAGACTGGCCCTATGCAGAATTATAAAATAAATACACTTAATCCCAGGCCTCAAGTATCCTTTTCGGGGTCCCCTTGTAGCCCTAGACCCAAGGCTCTACTGCTCATTATATTAGCACCTTCCTAGGCTCTACTGCTCCCCATATTAGCACCTTGCCCTCTGTACTTTCCTGCCTTCTCTTTTGCCCCATTATGTAGGCCCTGGTAGTTTCCTAAGAAGCCACTTAAATGTGGCAATTGGGGTTGTGGTATGACTGCATCATAGTGATTTTATGTATTATTCCTCCCAAGGGGCATTGTATTTTGTATCTGTGTATCATTTATATTTATATACCACTCTTCAGGGCCCAAGAATGTAGGGACAAGCAATGTTGTGGTTTCATGAACACAGAAGCCATTCTGTACATCACACTGATGAGTCAGTTCCCATCACTCATGACTAAATGTAAACTCCAGGCAACCTGAGCAATGAGGCAAGGACCTCCCCTCTTCCTATCACTCCATGGCAGTGCAAAGAGGCCAACTGTTTCTTCCATTCCCATGCATATGACAGTTATTAAACAGTGAACTAAACCAAGGAAAGAAATTTATGAATTCATTTATTGGAAGAAAACCAGATTGATTTGATTAAGCTGACCAGTTTGTTTTTGTGAAAAAAAACTAACTCACTAGTTTTCTTTTCCCTTTTGTTTTCTACACCAACTTCTGTAATGCCTATTCAGCACTCACTATGTGGCTAATTAAAATAAGCTCATAACAACTCAGCAGCAAATAATACAACAGTACAAAGTTTCCTCAGGGAGTTGAGGGACTGGCCTTTCAAGCAACCTTTGTCATCACCGCCCTCAAATCTTTATAAAGCTGCACTCAGCAAGGATTCTGAGATACAGGTGACCTGAGGGGACAATTGAGGAGATGCAGGGCTGAGGAAGAAAGAAAGAGAGAGAGAGAGAGAGAGAGAGAGAGAGAGAGAGAGAGAGAGAAAAGAAAGAAAAAGAAAGAAAGAAAGAAAGAAAGAAAGAAAGAAAGAAAGAAAGAAAGAAAGAAAGAAAGAAAGGAAACATCTTTATCAGCCTCACAAATAATTGTACTTCTATTAACCAAAGTTCACAGGGCAACAGACAAGAGAGCAAACAAAGGAAGGAGGGTCTGCAGGGTTGTAAAGCCCCAACATTGCCTCCCAAACTGAGTCCTGGCCCAAACAATCCCCAAGAAGGGCAAGCTTCAGGGCAGATCTTTCCAGGAGTGCAGGTTACATGCTTGCTCACATCTGCCCTCAGCCAAACACAAGTTACCCTGGTCCACTTAGGATGATGAGGCCACTCTCTGCAAATTCGTGCCCACAGATCCCTACTGTAGTCTGTGAGAGACACTTGTGATCACCTTGTTTCATAGCGTTTGAGCTTGTTTTCACCATTAAGTCTCTTTGTTAGTTAATTGTAATTAACACACATGCAGCCCATCAAGGATGAAGCAATCAAAAAGCTTGTTGTGCCTCTTACCTTCTCCTTCCAAATAGCTTTTTCTTTTACCTTTTTCCTTTAATTATAACGGTGTATATATTCAGTGCTCACCATCCATCCTTTGCATAGACTTTGAAACATTGATGAGAGAGAAACATCATTGATTGTCTGCCTCCTGCACACCCCCTATTGGTGATCAAGCCCACAACCCAGGCATGTGCCCTTGACTGGGAATGGAACCAGGGACCTCTTGGATCCTGGGTTGACACTCAACCATTGAGCCAGACCAGCCAGTCATAACTGTTAGGTAATTTAAAGCATTATTTTATATTTTTAGGAAAGGGATTTTTGTGTGTGGGAGTGTTGTTGTTTTGTGTGTGTGTGTGTGTGTGTGTGTGTGTGTGTGTGTGTGTGTGTACTGAATTATGCAAATTCTTCCTGAAGTCTGCTCCCATAAGCTCTCTGAATACCTGGGTACTTCTAACTCAACTTAGTTCCAACACCACTTCCCACACAGCTCTGCCTCACAGACTCTTCTGGCCACCATCACACAATATTTGGAGTTCCCATATTTTATGCCTCCTTGTTTCACTGAAAATGAAGTTCATGTGCATGCTGTTTAATTCTCTTTGTTGTGTTTTGTTCCCCGGAGAAGAAAGGAGTAGATTCTGAGCTAACTTACTATGTTCATACCAGAAGTTCTGCCAGGAGTTCTAGGAAAAGCCCAATCCGAGGCCTTTGCCACAAGAGCCCTTTATCTATAATAATAAAAGTGTAATATGCAAATCGACCAAATGGCCAAACAGTAGAAAGACTGTTCGGATGACCTTCCAGACAAAACCAAGGCTGTGAGGGCCGATGCAGCCACCATGGCTGTGCAGGCCTACTTTTGCACGAATTTCTTGCATTGGGCCTCTAGTATTACATAACAACTACCCAAATCAATCAGCTCCTCTCTTGGAAGGTATGAATATGAGTTACACATCAAGAGAGTCAGTCATTCAGGGGAACAATTAGTTAAAGCACACAAATAGGAACTTGGAGAGAGAGAAATGCTGAGTCAAGAAAAAATGAGCTTTTAGATTCACAGTCTATCTTGAAAAATATATACTAGTAATTCTTCCTCCTACCAGGAGAGATGAGCTCTTTAGCTAATGCTTGCCCCCAAACTTTTTTATAAAAACTCATTACCTACTGCAACTACTGCTGCTCAGAACCTGCAAGAGTTCAGCATCGATGGCACTGTAATATCCTGATTCTCTTCCTGTTTCTCTGGTTTTCTTCTCTTCACTTCCTTTTATAAAAGTCAATGAATAATTTTTTTCCGAAGTTCATGGCAGCCTTGCCAGTGTGTATGTGTTTTATCCCAAGCAAATGACTTAATACTTTACTCCAGTTCACCTCCATGATCCTCTTGCATTTCCCACTGCTTACTGGATCTCTCCAATGAGGTATCTCACCAGCACCCCAGGTTATTCCCAATGTTCAGCCCATTATAACCTGCTATGTCCTTCCTCAGCATCTCAGCCTGGCTTCCAGTGTCTATTATAATCATTTTATTTCCCTGTCTCTCAGTCCTCACCATGGCCAGATTATTAATGATAACTCCCTGAAGAACAGCCTGCTAATGCTTACCAACATCTGTGTTCTCTTCTCCCTCCTGGGCATCCACCTAGATTTCCTTTTGCAGCCTTTCTTGCAACTGGGTGTGACCAAAAAAAATGTGAGTAAAAGTAACGTGCTCCACTACCAGACCTGACTCATACAAAAAGGCAAACCATACTTCCACGGGCGATCTTTGTCCTCTTCTCCCATCTGCCCGGTAAATAAAGAGAAGCAAAGAACTCCTGCTGACCCATATTGGACTATGATGACAGCAAGGAAAAAACTTTTATTGTGTTAAGCCATTGATATTTTATTAGAGCCATGTAGAATACACTTTTACATTCTCATATTTTATCTTTTTTTAAACTAAATTTTGATCATAGTTGCTTTTGTCATTAAACATTATATAAATTATCCCAAGCCTATTATTATAGAGTTACTCATTCTTGGTAATAAAGGGTAATAATCCTGTGTGTGTGTGTGTGTGTATGTGTGTGTGCAAAATTTACCCCTTTTTTTCAAAGAGAATTACCAAGAAGGTCAGTGTGCCACTCATTTGCTTATCTGCTCTCAAATTCACTATATGCCCTCTCCCTGGGCTCCTCCAGATTATAAAAAAACTACATTATATGTCTTAGGCTTCCTTGCCAGCTGGCATCTGGAAATTTTTGGCCAAGGGGAGGAACTGGTAGAATACCAGAGAGAGGAGATGAGGAGAAGCCATGATTTCTTTCTTTCTCTTGTCTCCCTTGGCTACCTTCTTTAGCAGAAAGCTATTCTTTCCCCATAAACAGTCAGCCCCTCCTCCTGTGCTCCCAGGTCCTTGGGTAGCCCCTCATTATGGTCTAACTCTTCCTAAGTGTCCATGCCTTCTGGACTCTAGAAATATTGTCTTTTAGCCCTAACGGCTGTGGCTTTTCTGCTATTGCTAATCTCTGATTACCTCACCATTTCCTATTTGATTCTTCCCCTTTCCCACACCTAACCAATTTCTTTTACTAAAATCCCTCTGTATAAAATACCTAAAGGAGTCCTTTTTTTCTGACTGGATGATGACTGATATAATTTAAAAATGGAGCTATTTTAAGATATTAGTAGAGAGTCAATGACATGGACCATGAAATTTTATCAGTGCCATTAGCTCAATGCAGCTAAGACAATCAAATGATTGTTGAAAACACCTAAAAATAAAGTTAATACCTTTGTGAGCAAGAACAGAAAAATCAGTAAAGCTTGTCACTGACTCAGGATGGCCATAGTTTACATTCTGCTATATGCTATGAGTACTAATCTAGACAAAGAAAGGTGTCACAACATCAAAATAATATAGTATAATATGATATGATATAATATAATATAATATAATATAATCTACACTAATTTTGTTGGGAATACATGTATGTGGAGAGTCGATTTAAGTAATACACAGATTTTTTACTGCACAGCAGGTTGGAACCCCTACATTGTTCAAGGGTGAATTGTATTCGATATACTTTATATTATAATATGTAATATTATATTAAATATATAATTCAGTAATTCATAGATGAGCATTTCTTTGTTTTCTGATTTTTGCTACTACAGATAATGCTTCCATAAATATCCTTATATATCCCCATGTGTGTTATTGACACAAATATTTTTTTCATCATTGAATATATTGGTTTCTCTTGATTTCTCTCTTCAACTTAACACCACTCCCAGTCTAATTTGAAACAACCACATCAATTCAACATCCACGCCATCACTTCCTTCTATCATATCATGCCTGTGATCATAGCCCTAGTTTAGACATCTACTATCTCTCACTTGGATGATGGTGGGAGCTTGACTCTTCTTTTAAACTTATTTGTTTTGGCAGCTGGATAAAAGAATTATTTTGTGACCAATAACTTATTAAACACTGTGATTTTCCTAGAGAGATTAAATTCTGAGCTTTTTTTTTTTCCAAATTTATTATAGTTTGTTTTTCTCCACAGGGTATCTTGCATGATTTGTATATACATAGCATGAGAAATGTTGCTCTATATGACTCACCATAACCAATTTAGTAGATTTTTTTCTGCTTTTTACAAGCTAAATTTAGGTCACATAGACATAGTCATAGAATCCCACTTTGCCATTAAGGATCATAATCCTACATATCAACTGAACACTCTAAACTAGAGAACACAGTGAGTAATCTGAGATAAAATATTGCAATTTCAGGCAACTAGAATGGGAAGAGGCATGGGAAGAAGCATGTAATTATATACAACTAGAGGATCGTGCATGAAATTTGTGTACAGGTATGGTCCCTAGGCCTGCCTGGCTATCAGGGCTGATCAGGGCCTTCTGGCTGCCAGCTGGGGCCTTCCTTCCCCAGCTGCTGGCTGCTGGCTGGGGCCTTCCTTCATTCCACATCACCCCCTGGTGGTCAGCGGGCGTCATAGCAAGCGATCGGTCTCCTGGTCAAACTCCTGCAGGCACAATTTCCATATTTGGCTTTTATATAGAGAGATGGGCCATAAATTATTAGCTTTCATATGCGATGTGGAATTATAACTCCTAAATAATTAGTAAAACTTATTGAGGATGACTATGTCTATACAATATCAAGTCAATCATTTTAAAAGTGAATAATTCATTCAAGTTAACTATATCACATGATAATAACTCCTAAATTAGTAAAACTTATTGAGGATGACTATGTCTATACAATATCAAGTCAATCATTTTAAAAGTGAATAATTCATTCAAGTAGTTA
>NW_005370140.1:206878-227285 GCF_000412655.1 Myotis brandtii
TAGTATAATATAATATAATATAAAATATAATTAATATAGTATAATACATATCAAGTAGCATGGTAAAGAAACCAGAGGACAGAAAGCTAGTAGTTGAGTCAGATTGCTCTTTCTTTACTGTATTAGGCATTAATGTTGTTCCTGAAAATATTCTCAATTTTTTACTATCTCCAGCTTCCCTTGTTTGGGTAAGGCCATACTACTAGGTTTGACAAAGGAGTTTTGAGAGGAAGCAATGTGTCACTTGAGGGTCAGAGTAAAATCCCACTCTGTCCCGGGTTCTTTCTTCTCCAGCACCGCAGCCAGCAGTGTTGGAAGTATAGTCTGCGTCCCTGAGTGACCACAATGGAAATGTAGCATAATGAAGAAATAAATTTTGTTATGATAAGCCAGTGATACTGGGTTATTTATTACCACACCATAACCTAGTCTACCTGGTTTTATAAATCTATAAACTCAAATGAAATGCAAGAAACATAGGCCAGAGATTATTACTCTAAGAACAATAGAAAATTAATCTCACATTTTATTATTTTTACTACCCAATTCTTTCTCCCAGTGTTAAGCAGTAAAGCCTTTGCACTAAAAAGGACCTGTGGGCATGTCTTCAAAGATAGAGGAAAGGAAGGAGTTGGGGATTGTGCCTCATACAGTGGACAGGCTGCAAAAAGAAAGACCTGAGGAGGCAGAGTGAAAGATGGTAGGAAATGGAACCCAGACAGAGGAGCTTTGGGGCAAAAATGATAATTTTTTCCCAGAGAAAATTTTTAAAAGGGTAAATCATTGTTTTCTACATATACTAGATGAGGAATTTCATTCAGGCAGAGAAAACATATTTTCAAAGGGGAAGGAAGGGCCAGATGGATTCATTGGTGAATTCTACCAAACATGTAAGAAAGACATTATATAAATTTTCTATAATCTCTTTCAGAATATAAAAGCAGGAAGAATACTTTCCAACTCATTTTAGAGACCAACATTACCAAAACCAGACAAAGCCATTGCAGGAAATAAAAACTACAGAACAGTAATATGTCTCATGAATATAAATGTGAAAGTCATTAACAAAAATATTAACAAATTGAATTCAATAATGTATAAAAAGAATTACCTACCATAACCACGTGAGATTTATTAGGGATAAGCAAGGCTGGTTCACACATCAATAGGATAAAGAACAAAAATGACATGAACATATTAATAGATACAGAGAAAGCATTTAATAAAATACAATACTCATTTATGATGAAATTATAAGAAAACCAGGAATAGAGGAGAACTCCCTCAACTTGATAAAAAACTATAAAAACCTACAGCTAGCATTATACTTAATGCTGAGAAAGTAAGAGTTTTTCCACTGAGATCAGGAACAGGCAAGAATGCTTCTCTCATAACTGCTTTTCAATATTGTACTGGAAATTCTAGCTAATGCAATAACACAAGAAAAATAAATAAAAGATGTACATATTGGGAAGAAAAAAAATAAAATTTTCTTGTTTTTCAGGTGACATGATTGCCTATGTTGAAAATTTAAAAGAATTGGCAAAAAACAAAATTCCTGAAACTAATAAACAATTATAGCAATGTTTTAAGATATAGATTAGTATAAAAAAGTTAATAACTTTGCAAAATAACAACAATAAAGAGTGGAATTTGAAAAAATAAAAGCATTACCATTTATACTGGCAGTCCCCCAAAAAGCAATATTTAGGTATAAATCTAACAACATATGTACAAGATCTAATAGGTAAAACTACAAAACCCTGATGAGATAAATCAAAGAACTAAACAAGGAGAGGTAATTCATGTTCATGGATATGAACACTCAATATTGTCAAGATGTAGCTCTTCCCATCTTGATCCATAGATTTAACATAATTCCAATAAGAATCCCAGCAAGTTACTTTGTAGATATTGGCAAATTGAATCTAAAATATAGAGGTAAGAAACCTTCCCCGCCCCAGAACAGCCATTCTTCAATTGAAGTTGAAGAATATTGTCAAAGGATTGACTTCAAGACATTGTATAAAGCTACAATAATCAAAACATCACAAGAGACAACAAAGGTTACTACATAATACTAAAGAGATCGATCCAACAAGAGGATATAACCCTGGTAAACATACATGCACCCAATATAGGAGCACCTAAATATATCTAAAAACTTCTAGAGGACTTTAACGGAGAGATCAACAACAATACAGTCATAGTAGGAGACTTTAATATCCCTCTGACGTCACTGGATAAAGAAAACAGAGACTCTAAAGCACACACTGGATCAGATGAATTCAATTGACATTTATAGAACATTTCACACCAATGCAGCAGAATATACATTCTTCTCAACATTATATAAATTTTCTATAATCTCTTTCAGAATATAAAAGCAGGAAGAATACTTTCCAACTCATTTTAGAGACCAACATTACCAAAACCAGACAAAGCCATTGCAGGAAATAAAAACTACAGAACAGTAATATGTCTCATGAATATAAATGTGAAAGTCATTAACAAAAATATTAACAAATTGAATTCAATAATGTATAAAAAGAATTACCTACCATAACCACGTGAGATTTATTAGGGATAAGCAAGGCTGGTTCACACATCAATAGGATAAAGAACAAAAATGACATGAACATATTAATAGATACAGAGAAAGCATTTAATAAAATACAATACTCATTTATGATGAAATTATAAGAAAACCAGGAATAGAGGAGAACTCCCTCAACTTGATAAAAAACTATAAAAACCTACAGCTAGCATTATACTTAATGCTGAGAAAGTAAGAGTTTTTCCACTGAGATCAGGAACAGGCAAGAATGCTTCTCTCATAACTGCTTTTCAATATTGTACTGGAAATTCTAGCTAATGCAATAACACAAGAAAAATAAGAATTGATGAGGTAAAAGTAGTAATCAAAAAAACTTCCACCAAACAAAAGCCCAGGTCCAGACGGCTTACCAGGGGAGTTTTGACATTCAAAGAAGAACTAACACCTATACTCCTCAAACTCTAGTATAAAAAGTTAATTATTTTGCAAAATAACAACAATAAAAAGTGGAATTTGAAATTAAAAATGCATTACCAGCCCTAACCAGTTTGGCTCAGTGGATAGAGTGTTGGCCTGCAGACTCAAGGGTCCCAGCTTGTACCTTGGTTGTGGGCACATCCCCAATAGGGAGTGTGCAGCTGAATGATGATTTTCTCTCATCGATGTTTCTAACTCTCTATCCTCAGAGCATCAGATGAAGACCTCATTGGGTTTTATAGTGGCTTTCTGATTTTGGTAGTTCATTGAAGAAGAGAGTTTGAAAGTTGTTGTATACTGTTAATGATTGTCTGCCCATGTCCTGCCTGAAATACCATGATTGTTTATGAAAAGTATCTTTAATAAAGCTGGATACAGTTTGAAAAAAAATTATGAGAACATTATGAACAGCTTCCCACCCAAAATTAGACAACACTTAAATAAAATAGAAATTCCTCAAAACACAGAAGTTACCAAAGCCAACAGAAAAGAAATAGAAAATTCTAATAGGTTTATATTTATACTTTGCAAAATAACAACAATAAAGAGTGGAATTTGAAATTAAAAATGCATTACCATTTTTACTGGTAGTCCCCCAAAAATCAATATTTAGGTATAAATCTAACAACATATGTACAAGATCTAATAGGTAACACTACAAAACCCTGATGAGATAAATCAAAGAACTAAACAAGGAGAGGTAATTCATGTTCATGGATATGAACACTCAATATTGTCAAGATGTCAGCTCTTCCCATCTTGATCCATAGATTTAACTTAATTCCAATAAGAATCCCAGCAAGTTACTTTGTAGACATTGGCAAATTGAATCTAAAATATAGAGGCAAGAAACCTCCCCCTACCCCAGAATAGCCATTCTTCAATTGAAGTTGAAGAATATTGTCAAAGGATTGACTTCAAGACATTGTATAAAGCTACAATAATCAAAACATCATAAGAGACAACAAAGGTTACTACATCATACTAAAGAGATAGATCCAACAAGAGGATATAACCCTGGTAAACATACATGCACCCAATATAGGAGCACCTAAATATATATAAAAACTTCTAGAGGACTTTAACGGAGAGATCAACAACAATACAGTCATAGTAGGAGACTTTACTATCCCTCTGATGTCACTGGATAAAGAAAACAGAGACTCTAAAGCACACACTGGATCAGATGAATTCAATTGACATTTATAGAACATTTCACCCCAATGCAGCAGAATATACATTCTTCTCAAATGCACATGAATCATTCACAAAGATAGACCACATGTTAGGACACAAAACAAGTCTCTACAAGTTCAAGAAGATTGAAATAATATCAACCATCTTCTCAGATCACAGTGGAATGAAATTAGAAATCAACTACAGTAAAAATACCCCAAAATATTCAAACACCTGTAGACTAAATAGTATGTTATTAAACAATGAATGGGTTACCAACCAGATCAAGAAAGAAATCAAAAATTTCCTGGAAACAAATGAAAATGAACACACAACAACCCAAAATCTCTGGGACACAGCAAAAGCAGTCCTGAGAGGGAAGTTTGTCGCATTACAGGCATAACTCAAAAAAAAAAAACAAACAAGAAAAATCAGCAATAAAATATTTAACCCTACAACTTAAAGAACTAGAAAGAGAACAACAGGAAAAGGCCAGAGTAAGTAGGAGGAAGGAAATAATAAAGATTAGAGCAGAAATAAATAACAGAAAGAAATTAGAGCAGAAAGAAATAAAAATTTTCAAAGAATAATGAAACCAAGAGCTGATTTTTGAAAAGATAAACAATATTGATAAACCATTAGCCAGACATCAAGAAACAAAGGGAGAAGACCCAAATAAATAAAATCAGAAAGTGGAGGAGTAACCACTGACACCACAGAAATACAAAGTATTGTAAGAAAACACTATGAACAACTATATGCCAACAAGCCGGACAATGTGGATGAAATAGACAAATTCCTAGAAAAATACAATCTCCAAAAACTGAATCAGGAAGAATAAAAAAACCTGAATAGGCTAATAAGAATTGATGAAGTAGAACTAGTAATCAAAAAAACTTCCACCAAACAAAAGCCCAGGTCCAGACAGCTTACCAGGGGAGTTTTGACATTCAAAGAAGAACTAACACCTATACTCCTCAAACTATTTCAGAAAATCCAAAAGGAAGGAACACTTCCAAACTCTTTTTATGAGGTCAGGATTATCCTAATTCCAAAACCAGACAAAGAAAGAGAATTACGGGCCAATATCCCTGAAGAACATAGATGCTTTCCCTGTTCAGAGCATCAGATGAGGACCTCATTGGGTTTTATAGTGGCTTTCTGATTTTGGTAGTTCATTGAAGAAGAGAGTTTGAAAGTTGTTGTATACTGTTAATGATTGTCTGCCCATGTCCTGCATAAAATACCATGATTGTTTATGAAAAGTATCTTTAATAAAGCTGGATACAGTTTGAAAAAAAATTATGAGAACATTATGAACAGCTTCACACCCAAAATTAGACAACACTTAAATAAAATAGAAATTCCTCAAAACACAGAAGTTACCAAAGCCAACAGAAAAGAAATAGAAAATTCTAATAGGTTTATATTTATAGAAGAAATTTAACATCTTATTTAAAACCTATCCACAAAGAAAATCTCAGCCCTTTGGTGAGACTTGGCTTCTTCGGGTGAATTCTCCCAATAGCACCAATCCTAGACAGAATCTTCAAGAGAATAGAAAAATGACAATAAAAACTAGAAAGAAACTATAGAAAAATATTTCATGATCTTGAGGTAGTCAGAGATTTCTTAAATAGTATCCAAGAAAAGTGCTAATTATAAAAGAAAATGTTGATAATTTAAATTTTGTTAAACTTTAAAGTCCCCATTCATCACAAAACACCAATAAAGAATGAAAAGGTAATTCACAGATGGGAGAAGATATTTGTAATTCTTGTATCAAAAAAAGGGGGGGCTTAACTTCAGAATACATAATGAACTCTTATAAACAAAAAGAGAGAGAAAGAGAGAGAGAGAGAGAGAGAGAGAGAGAGAGAGGGATTGACTTCAAGACATTGTATAAAGCTACAATAATCAAAACATCATAAGAGACAACAAAGGTTACTACATCATACTAAAGAGATAGATCCAACAAGAGGATATAACCCTGAAAGAAAATACTGGAAACACCCCCCCAAAAAAAAAATAGGCAAAAATTTGAACAAATACTTTTAAAGAAGAAATTCAAAAAGTCAATTAACAAAAGTAACCTATATATATAAAAGCTTTAGCAACTGAATGACCAAACAACTGGATGACCATTCGGTCACGATGATGCGCACTGACCACCAGGGGGCAGATGCTCAATTATCCCTCTGATGTCACTGGATAAAGAAAACAGAGACTCTAAAGCACACACTGGATCAGATGAATTCAATTGACATTTATAGAACATTTCACCCCAATGCAGCAGAATAGGCCACTCAGCTGATAAAGAGGCACCAGATGCCGGACTCATGGCTGGCAAGCTCAGCTCTGGCAGCGCTACCAAGCAGCGGGGGCAGGCACAGCAGGGCCCGGATGAGCAGGAGTAGTGCAGTGCCCAGCCCAGGGTCGGGCTCCTCCCCAGCCACCTGCTGCTTCATGCACTACTTCATCTGTGAGCGATCAGTGAGAACAGGGGCCAGAGCCCTACGAGCTGTCAGGTAAGGCCGGGCTGCGGTGTGGAGGTCCACTGATTTCCTCAGGCCAGGCTGAGGCACCCCACTGGTGCACGAATCCGTGCACTGGGCCTCTAGTAGATATATATTTAATCAAAGAGGATATACAGATGGTAAATAAGCATATGGAAAGGTGTTCAAAACCATGAGCCATTATAAACATGCAAATTGGCAGGGGAGGGTGGGGAAAAGTTGGAGAGATCAACCAAAGGACTTGTATGCATGCATATAAGCATATCAATGGACATAGACACTAGGGGGGTGAGGGCACAAGCGGGGGGTGGCAATGGGGGGATAAGGACACATATGTAATACCTTAATCAATAAATAATAAAAAGGGGGCCAATGAACTGAATAGACATGTTTCCAAAGACATAAAAATGGCCAACAAGTACATAAAAAAGTACCTGATATCATTAATCAGCAGGGAAATGCAAATCAAAACCACAAGATCTCACCTCATGCCTCTACAATGTGATGTGACTATGCATCTCCAAAATGAGTAAAGTAAAAAAATAATAATCCCTTCAAATGCACGAGGACATGGAGAAATACATACATTGTTGGTGGGAATATAAAATAGTGTAACTGCTCTGGAGAACAGTTTGGCAGTTCTACACTAAATTTGCAAATAACACTAAATTTGCAAATACTATACAACCCATCATTTGCACTCTCAGACATGTATTCCAAAGGAATGCAATATTATATTCACCCACAAACCTTTCTACAAATATTCATAGCTACTTTACTCATAACCTCAAATTGAAAGCAGATGTCCTTTAGTGGGTGAATGGTTGAAAAAACACACTGTGGTACATACATACCACTGAATAATACTAAGCAATACAAAGGAATGAATTTACAGCAAGAAAATCATAGTTTCCCTCAAAAGACCCCCAGTTTCACAAATACTAATACAGGAGATTATTAGTTGGATCAAGATGGCTATGGGGCCCTCGCCGGCTTGGCTCAGTGGATAGAGGGTCAGCCTGTGGACTGAAGGGTCCCAGGTTCAATTCTGGCCAAGGGCACATCCCTGGGTTGAGGGCTCGATCCCCAGTAGGGGGTGTGTAAGCCAATCAATTCTCTCTCATCATTGATGTTTCTATCTCTCTCTCCTTCTCCCTTCCTCTCTGAAATCAATAAAGAAATATATATATATTTTTTAAAAAGATGGCTATGGGCTAAGACTCCTAGAAACAACAGATATAAAAGAATGTAATATGTTGACAAAAAGGTAAACACTATGAAGTCTGAGGAATCACTACATATTGGCTTTCTCTGAAAAACATTTTAACAATGTTTGAAATTCATATGCTGACAGGTGAAAATGTTCATTTGTTTTTTGTGGGTTTATTTGTTGTTACCTGATGTTTCAGAATTGGACTTTCTGCATTGAAGAAAAACTCATGAAGAAAAATAAATCCATTCTATAAAATTGTTGTAGGTAGCAGGAACAGCACCAGAAATCTGTCCAGTGGGGTCAGACCAAACCTGGGTTCAGCAATCTCGGTACTTGAATTATGGCTAGGAAAGAATTCAAAGTAAGACCCAAACTTGCTAGAGAACATTTATTTGGTAAATTACAGAGGTAGAAAAAGTAATTCCTAGAAGAAATGGGCTTAGGAAATAAGTTATAGAGGTAAAGGGAGGCCCTTGGAGTTTGGGAGTGAGGAAGCTAATGGTAAAGTTCCTGGGGGAGTGGGGAAGGAGGAGAAGGGAAAGGGAAAGGCAAAGGTATGCTTCTGGGAGGGGGATCGCACTGGGTCCTCCATCCTAAGGATTTTAAGGGCTGAGATTTTAGGGGAGGTCCCAGGGAAAGATCATAGTAGAATATTCAGGAGCATTCCAGGTGTGTCCACTCAGGGTTGTAGTCTCCACTGACTGATTGACTGGCATCAGGGCAAGGAGTCATTCAATACAGCTGGTCCTAATGTCAGCCATGGCTGGGTTTTTTTGCTTATCTGGGCCTTAAGCTGAAATACAATTGAGTCCTAGATGTTATCTCTAGGGAGGAAAGGTCAGGGGGTCCAAATGACTTGACCAGTGGTATGCTGGGGGAGGAAAAGTCACCCTGGGAGTGAGGTCCCACCCTACAATTGTCCTTTGCTAGGCACCTGGGCTTTCCATCCTGGTGACCTTCTATATCTGGCCCATCGTCCTTGCTCTGCTCACGTCTATTTAACTGCCTACAGCAAAATGTCTTTGAAAACTCTAGCAAACTGTCCTGAGATTTGCTAATCACCACACTCAACATAAAATTTGAAAAAGAGATAAAATCCTCAAGATAGTAAAAAAGCAGTCATCAGTTTCTCAACTCAACATAAAATTTGAAAAAGAGATAAAAGGTTGAATCCTCAAGATAGTAAAAAAGCAGTCATCAGTTTCTCATCACTTATCCATAATATTAACAACCAATGGAAGAGACTCTATTACATTAATAGCCAGGTTTGAACACATTTCCCAGATTTCCCTACTCCCATACGAACCCCAGTAACCCTCTAAAAGTCTTAATAGGAGTAAATGAGCCTCAGAATGTTTGTTAGAACTGGAAGAGACTCTGGAAATTGTTAGTTGCATAGTGAATATAAAAGGCAATTAGGGTATAATACCTATCTTGCAGGAACTTACAAAATTAAGGACACAAGACACAGCACCCACATGTGAACTGGTTTTTATTATCTTAATTCACACTAATTCAGAGTGAATGAAATACAGAGAGATCAAGCCCAATAGTAGGTGTGGGAAAGTCATTAGCAAGGTCATTGCTGAGACAAGTCCAGGCATAGCCATCCTCCAGACATCTACAAGAAGCAATATAAAACGAGGATGTAGATATTGAACCCTTTTTCATCTCTTTCTTCAGGTTCACGACCATCCAGATCACTTTTCTCTCCACTCTGGAGACCCCTATAAATCATCTCTTCAGCCCCCTTCCCTGACAGGAGGTGCTAACCTGTCCCAAAAGATGCTGACTTTTTACCAGAAGTGCAGGATTCTTTATAGCACCTTTTCCAGCTTTCTGGAACATATAAGAAACACACTTTTCCTCCTATGGTCGTGAGATGGGTGGTAGCAATATGAGCCCCATTCCTTGTAACATTAGTGACCAGCTCCTCTGAGCTGCTGAGAACTCATGGGTTTGTCCATGCCTCTTCTAATCGTCATAGTTTCCAAGTTTATCCTGATGAGTTTAGACATGTCTAAACCAAACTCCAATTTAGCCATTCTAGTTGAGGTATGAGGGCTGCCTTAACTCTGATCTGCATACTAGGGTCCTATCTGGTTTATGATTTTCACTTTCCTTGTATTTCCAGAGACTACACACATATTGGCCCTGAGCTCAGAGGGGTATGAAAATGCATAGAAGCCAGCCTGTGAGGGGCGCCCTCAATAGCCTCTCCTGATGCATAGTCATTCTGAAAGCTAAGAAATGACTCACCACAAATCCATGTCATGGTTGTTACCGGACTAAAGGAGTCCATTTACCTGCATGCATCAAAACCAAATAGGAGTTTGCAGCAAAATAAGGTTTATTTTTTGGAAGTGGCCCACACCTGGAAACAAAGGTAAGCTAATGCTCAAAGACCCAGCTCCCTGATGGCTTCTAAGAGATGGATTATATGTGGCTAAGGGAGTTAGACTGTGGTCACAGTCATGGTCTCTACTGATAGGTCAGCACTAGGGTAGGGAGTAGTTGACCAGGGCACCTGGTCCTGATATCAGCCATGGTGTCTCTTCATTTGGTTTCGCCAGTTTTCTAGGTCTGAAGCTGAAACACAATCGAGGCCTAGATGTTATCTTTAGTTTGATTGAAACTCCATCTATGTGGTCAATAGATCCAAGGCTTTGTTCCTACAATTATTTGATGCCCACCAGGGCCTCATTGACTGGTTCTCAACCTTGGCTGCACTTTAGAATCATCTGGGAATCTTTTTAAAATCCTGATTTCTGGGCCCCTCCTCCAGAAATTCTGTTTCTTTGTTACTAATGTTGTGGCCTCACCCCATAACAAAGAAACAAAATTTCCGGAGAATGAGGCCCAGAAATCAGGATTTTAAAAAGATTCCCAGGTGATTCTAATGTGAAGCCAAGGTTGAGAATCACTGAACTAGAGGGTTTAATAGTTAATAGAGTGACCATGCAAGGAGAAGGAGGCAAGTGAGTCAGGGTGCTGAATGAGGCCAGTTTGAATTAAAGGGAAAGAAAGGAGAAAAGTGCATATTAAAGAAATTAAGTTTCTGCATAGTTACAAGGTCTCCTCTCATGAACATATCTCATTATATGAATTCTCAGGTTTGAATACTCTGGGCCTCATTTTTCTTATCTGTAAAATGAAAGCAATGATAACAAGCAGTACTACCCCCTTAGATTGCATTGAGTGTTACGTAATTCAGGTAAGGGAACTTGTAGTGAATAGCATATGGTCAGTGCTCAATAAGTTGATGCCATTATTACTGTGTCTGTGAACCAGGAAGAATTGCTGTGTTAACTTCTATTCTCCAGAAGGAAGAGAAAAACCTTTTTTTTCTTTCTTTTTTTTAGGACCTGTTATTCTTCTCTTTCTTTACTTATTCAAACCCTTTCCTTCTGTTCTCCCCTTCTCCATTATTCCTTCTCCACCAAGCCTTCGGACTGCTACAGCTGCCCTCCCTTCTCAGGGCCACCACAGGGTTAGCTCCTAGATCATACAATCTGGCACTTGCTCCCACCTAGTAGTTTTAACAATTGCTTGGTCTGTGTGTGCTTGCTCTCTTTGCTAACCCTGAGGCCCTCTATAGGCAAAGACCAGTGTCACTTCTAACCTAACAATGCCAAGCATAAGACTGGGCAGGGAGAGGGTGCTTTTTAAAGTTCTTATCATCGACTGTGCTTCTTAAGTTGAATACTTGAAATACATGACAATGTTGGTTGCTGTGTCTGGGGCAGAAATCATCCCACAGAAATGACTGTTGGCTGCAAGAGAAGAATCCCAGAGAAAGCGAACACACCAGTGCTTGTACCTCTGGGCAGGTCCCTCTAGAGCAGGGAAGTGTGTTGCCAAAGGCTCCTCTACATTCACTGCTGTTGGATCTTGGGATTGACAGGGGAAAGAAAGAGCTTTGCTATGGCTCATTTATTCATTCAGTGAATATTTACCAGGCATCTACCATATGTCAGACCCTGTGCATGCTGCTGGAATCCAGGCGATTCTGACAAAGCCACAGTCCTTGTGGCAGTTATAATCTGAGAGAGATGAACATTAAGCCAATACTTATGCATTAACTTGTTAACAGATAAGTCTAGTTGAATTGTGTGAAAGTAAGAGATAGAAAAAATGAGGCTGAGAGAGTGACTTTTCCAAGGTGAATCAGGCAGATGAGTTAATATTGCATATGGTTAGAAGCATATCCTTTGGAGTAAAATGTGACCCGGGTTCAAGACTTGGCTCTGCTCCTTATTAGCCATAGAATATCATGCAAGGTTCTTTATAAAAATATTTTTATTGATTTAAGAGAGGAAGGGAGAGGAAGGGAGAAATAGAAATATCAATGGTGATAGAGAATCGTTGATCGGCTGCCTCCTACACGCCCCACACTGGGGATTGAGCTCGAAATCCGGGCATGTGCCCTGACCAGGAATCAAACCATGACCTCCTATATGTCATAGGTGGACACTCAACCACTGAGGCAAGCCAACTGGGCAAGTTTTTCTTTCTTGTACCATTTTCAGTGTATCTACTTCGGTAAAATGAAGACAGTAGCCCCATGTGTCTGGATTTGTAAGCCTTAGAAGAAGTAACATATATAGTGTCCTTAACACTCAATAAATGTTAGTAGTCCTCTTATTAGTGCTGGCAGTTAGGTCTGTTGTCCAGATTTCCCGACAGCAAATCCAGCCCTTTATCTCTGCACCCCACTGCCTCCATATCATTTCATGGATTTTTCTCTTTCTAACCAAAAGAAGTTTCCTGGAAAGTAGGTCAGGCTTGAGCTAACTCTCCCTGGTTTTTCAATGGAAGAGGGGGCACAGGAAGCATTTTAGCAGTTCTCAGTGCCCACCGAGGCTTCCAAAAAGATGACAAAGTATTTTCCTGAGGGCTTATTTAATTTTGTCCCCAGGCTTGTTCACAATTCTGACCATCTGGTCCTGGAGGCTTCTCTATTTTTAATATTTCTACTTTGGGTGTTTTGCTTTTTTAACCTATTCTAGGATTAGTCGCCCCCTTATAGCCACCTCCACTCTCTCCACCAACCCCTGGCTTATTTTCCTTGAGCAGATTCCTCAGTAGGACAAATGTACTGTAGCCTGTAACTTTGATAAACTCAGAACTAAAAGACAGAGGCATTTCAAGCCATTTTAAAAGGTCACAACAAAACTCACTCTGCACTTGATGCTGAGATGTGATACTGCTCCAAGGGTACATGTCACTCATATGAACAGCATTTAATAGAAGAAAGCTTTCCCAAACTGTGCATAAAGCCACTCCTCCTAAAAAAATATAGATCTTGCTGGCGCTGGTCATCTAGTTCTAAAGAGAAACCCAGCTTGAGCTGCCCGTCCAGCTCCCTTTAGGCCACCTGTCAACACAGTTCATCAGGGACACAGCAGAAGCATGCCTGCTCCCAACAACCTCTCTGCCAGTCTGGCTGCCTGAATGCTCACCATCAGTATTAGTCTTTCAGGCTGGGGAACTGCTCTAGAAAAGGTATTTCCTAAAGAAAAACTAAACAACAGCCATTTTTTTTTCTGGCTCACCCACTCACCTAGCTTGGAGTAGGGTTCCAAAGGGCCAGAACAAAGGACAAGTATGATTTTATGGGGAGAGATGGGAAGCTGGTCCCCTCCTTTGGGTCTCCAGTCCCCTGTGCTCACCTCTACCTACCTCTCATCTCATTGCATTGCCAGTGTGTCCCCTCAGCTGCTTCCCTCGTGGTCTATGGACTCTCTGTAGCCACTGATAGCATTTTAATAAATGTTTGAATAATCGATAGGAAGAAAACAGATGTTCAAAATATCAAAGGACACTATGAAGACCAGGGGAGGAAAGGACCATATGGAGATTAGAAATCTTGATGATGAGGATAAATGGAAGATAAAACGTGAGGCTTAACCAACATTTTAAGATTCAAGGTGTGTTGTAACATCACCTTTATCTTCATAAGACATCCTTTAATGAGACAGCCTTTTTTTCTTTATATTTGAACATTTTATAAGAACTTCTTGTCTTTTGTTTATGGGCATCTTAATGGCAAGATTGGCAATAAGCAGAGGGGTTATTTATTCCCATTTTGCCAATAATGAGGTGAAGTATCTGAGAAGTAATAAAAGCTGCTCATGATCATGTGGTAAATTTATTGAAAAGAATCAAGGCCTTTTGCCTTCTACTATGTTGCTCATTGCCTCTCTGCTTCACTGTGTCTTGTATAAGAGGTTGTGGGTCAGCAGGCACAGCAAAAAACAACATGGGAATTTAAGCCATACTCAAGTCTTGTCTCTGCCAATTTTTATGTTAGAAAATAATTTTTCTTTTCCAACATGAAATAGCTTATTGTTTTTTCTCCCTATTAATATAAGATTTACATTTTCAGGATAAATTCAGAACTTTTATTGCAAACTGCATAGTGAAGCTTGATAAAATATGACATTCTTTTAAATAAGAAGTTAAGTTCTTAGGAAAGTAAGGGAAATCCTCAGGAGCCAGAAAAACATAGATGAAACTGAAAACCAGAGAGAGCAGAGCAGCTAGTGTGCAAGCGAATGCAGCCACAGTTACTGTGGCAGAGAGGATGGGCCTGGGGCATTATGTCATGCTTAGGAGCTGAGAAACTTGAGATTTAATGTCTAAATGAAAACTGTAGATGAGTTCCTGGGCTCGAGCAAGGTGGAGAGTTGAATTTAGACCCTTATGAGAATGGAGAGGAGGTCGAGGCGAGGAAGGACATAATACAGGAAAATAGAAAATGAGGAAGATGAAGCTCTGGGTGGGGATAAAAGAGATCAAAAGCAAAATGTAAGCCTAAAAGCGGGGGAAGAGACGATGAAAGTGTGTGCTAAAAAAACACACAAAACACACACACACACACACACACACACACACACACACACACACACATCTGATTACCAGCTCCAAAAGACCAGAGGAAATTTGTGTGTTGCTACTTGTGCTCTAAATGGAAAGCTTTAAATCCTGATAAAATGTGCTACAGTGGCTTGTTCTCAAACTCCATGGGTGATTGAATAGAATAAATACCATCGGTATGGTCACAGATGCTTCAAAATGAGAAATAGTAGCTAATGTTCCCATCAGGTTAGAATGGAAAACTCCTTGGGGAAACAATGCTAGGAAGCCAAATAAGATTCCCTCAGATATGATCCAGGTAATATGAGCAAACAGATTCATCAACAGACAAGAAAATAATCTATCATGAATGAGCCAGAAAATGCAAGAGCAAAAGGAATAAGATTCCCCAAAGCACCAGGTGTTCTCAGATCGTCCTGAAAAGAATAATCAAACCATAAGAGAAAACAAAAGAGAATATATATATATATCCACACACATAAAATGTAGAAAAGAATAAAGAGGAGAGTAAAATTAATCTGAATTCTTTTGACCCAGATAGCTCATTTGTACCCTCAGGATTTTAATTAATAGAGATGACTGGTAAAGACATGGAAAGACCAAAACCATAGAAAACATCAACATATTACTTGCATTTTCCAGGACAAGGGGGAACGCCAGGCTAAGCAGACCCACAGAGGAAGCATCAGGTTTGATCAGAGGGAAGCTACCAGGAGCCAGGGAAACACCTAGGCCTAAGACTTTATTGGAATTTTCCCAGGAAAGGGAAAGCAGGGAAGAATAAGTGTCTAGGGTTGGTTAGTTTGAATAAATCTGTTGGATTTTGGGGCATAAGGGCTGTCTGGTACTTGGTCTTGGGGCAATGTAGGGCAGGGGAAAGATTGAGTTACTTTGTAAGAGTTAGCTAAAAGGAGTAGTTGGCTTCTTAATGAGATGTGTGCTCCTAAATTTGTTTACTTTCTTTAGAAATCAGCCCAGGAAGGGACAGTCCCTTCCCTGGTCTATAAGGTCCCTCAAGATGTCAAGACATCAGGAGACACAGAAAATTAAAAACATGACCAATATGCCTAAGGACTTTTGTTAACATATAATTTGATGTACACTTTCATATACATGAACACATACACATAAGCATGTGAGGATCTACACATGACCACAAGCACACAGATATAAAGGTGGTTGATTTTTTAATTTAACTTCTTATTTTTCAATTACAGTTGGCATACAATATTAAATCAGTTTCAGGTGTAAAACCCAGTCATTATATAGGTATCTACACTAATAAAAGAGAAACATGCAAATTGGTGTCACTCTGCTACGCCCACCAGCCAATCAGAGTGACTATGCAAATTAACCCAACAAAGATGGTGGTTAATTTGCATACGCAGACGCAAAGCGAAGACTGAAGACTGAAGAGGCTTAGCTTCTCCACTGCAGCCACTGCGGATAAGCCAAGCCTCGCTGCAGCCACAGCAGAGAAGCCAAACCTCGCTGCGGCCCCAGTGGAGAAGCCAAGCCTCACTGCTGCCGGACCAAAGGCCTGGGTCCGGGTGCCGGAGGAAAACCGGTGCCAGCAGCCAGGGGAAGGAAGGCCTATTGTGCAAATCTTTGTGCAATGGGCTTCTAGTAATATATAACTTGCTAAGTGATCAACCCAATAAACCTAGTACCCATCTGACACCACAGTTTTTACAATATTATTGACTATATTTCCTATGTTACACTTTACATCTCTGTGACTATTCAGTAACTACTAATTTGTACTTCTTAATCTCTCTCCCTTTTCCACTCATCCCCACAACCATCCTCCCATCTGACAACCATCAAAATGTTCTCTATGAATATATTTCTGTTCTGCTTGTTCGTTTATTTTGTTTTTTAGATTCCACATATAAATGAAATCATCTGGCATTTGTCTTTCTCTGTCTGACTCATTTAATTCAGCACAATACGTCTAGGTTCATCCATGCTGCTGCAGATAGCAGGATTTTATTCATTTTTATGGCTAAGTTATATTCCATTGTATATATGCACCACTTCTTTATCCACTCATCTACTGATAGACATTTAGGTTGCTTCCATATCTTGTCTATTGTAAATAATGCTGCAATAAACATATGGATGCATATGTCTTTTTAATTTAGTATTTTGGGTTTCTTCAGATGTATACCCAGAAGTAGAACTGCTAGGTCCTTCTTTGTCTCTTGTTATATAACCTTAGTTGTGTTTTTTTTTTAACCTTAGTTTTAAAGTCTATTTTATCTGGTATAAGTATTGCTATTCCCACTTTTGTTTGTTGTTGTTTTTTGTTTGTTTTCATTTCATGAAGTATCTTTTTCTATCCCTTTACTTTTAGTCTGTGTGTGTCTTTCAATCGGAAGTGAGTCTCTTATAGACAGCGTATGTAAGAGTCTCATTTTGTTATCCATTCAGTCTCCATACGTCTTTTGATTGAAAAATTTAATCTATTTGCATTTGAAGCTATTGTTGATAGATATGTATTTATTGCCATTTTATTATTTATATTTTAAACTTTTTTTCTTCTTCTTAAAGCAAACCCTTTAACATTTCTTGTAATATTGGTTTAGTGGTGATGAGCTCCTTTAGCTTTTCCTTGTCTTGGAAGCTCTTTATTTGTCCTTTGATCCCAAATAAGTTTGCCGGGTAGAGAAATCTTGGGTGTAGGTCCTCCTTTTTCATCACTTTGAATATTGTCAATCCCTTCTGGACTGCAACGTTTCTATTGAGAAATCAACTGACACCCTTATGGAAGCTCCCTTGTGGGTAACTAATGGTTTTTCTCTTGCTGCTTTTAAGTTTCTCTCTTTGTCTTTAACCTTTGGCAATTTAATTAAATAGTATGTTCTGTTTGATGCACTTTTTATTACTAATAAAATTTAAATGATTTAAATGTGTTCATTAATTATTTTTATGTTTCTTTTGTGAATTGTTTCTTCATGTTATTGTAGACAAGTCATTTACTCTCGTTGAGGTTCAACTTCCATAGTTGTAAAATGTCAATAGATTGCACATCTCAAGGTTGAAGTATAGATCAAGTGGGCTAATGTCAATGGAGGCACTTTAATGACAAAATAACAAAATAATAAATAATTATTTATTTCACAAATATTTACTGAGCATCTATTGTACTAAGCTATGTGCAATATTTAGTGGAAGAAACTAAAGAAATGTAGTTCATGGCCTGTCATGCAGGTACACTGGTGGGTCTGAAATGATTTTGGAAGCCTCAGTGGATACCTAGATGTTGTCAAATGATGAAGGTATACCTAAAGACAAGAGCTACATTGACAAGTTCTCTGAATTGCTTCCCTGGCTGACCTAGTCAAGTACATATTGCCACAATGTCCAATGGCTCTGGACACTGAATTTGAAGGGAATAAAAAGCATCAGCAAAAACGCTGTATGTCTTCCCTTCATTTCAATTGTAAAAGGCTCTTAAAAAATAATTATATGTTTCAGAAACATTCTTCCTACTGCTGATCAGGCAGTAGGTAGCAGGTAGAACCTCTGTATCTTGGGAATTATTATGCTAAAACAGCAACCACAAAAATACATCTCTAGTCAGCAGGCACTGTACTCAAAAAAAGTCAAAAGACCACAGCAGTAGCTCAGTTCAATAAAGGAGATTCCAAACACATCAATAGGTGCCAGGGTAGACTTGGGGTTAGGTAAATTACCTCTCATAGTTTTTTAGTTACTGGTTTATGTTTATTATGTACTTGTGATTGGACGGGCATTTTTCTCATGTGGCTGTGTATTATTCCATCTATTTGGAAAAAATGCAAATAGCCACTATTTTAATCTCTTAGTAAATGGACATTTTCTCCCTCAATAGAAACAAGACTGGCATTTTCACAGCTTCAGATTGGATTAAATTTTCTAAATAAAAACTTTTCCTTAGTTCCTGTTCTTTTGTGCTTTCAATGATAAACTCGAAATCTGAAGTAATGGATCAGAGGGAGCAGTGACTAATGTAAATCAGTCTCCATTTGTTGGTTTATTCTTTCCTGCAGGTTTGAACACACCTTTGTAACCTCTGAGTAGCAATTTATGGCCATTTCCCTGCTAAACTGGACCTTTAAAAAATCCACTTGCCTCTCCCCTCGTTCCTCAAAGAGACCTACTTAGCTCTTATTCATCACCTGGGACAATCCATCAGAATATGCCCACCAGCAGGACAGCTGGAGTGTTATACAAAGAGTTCAGTCTAGGGCTAAAGACTTGGGTTCAAGTCTCAGCTCTGCCACTTACTAGCTGTGTGGCTTCAGGAAACTCACTTTGAATTTCAGTTTGGGATTCAGTTTTTTGAGCCTTTAGGTTTTTTATCTGTGAAAGAGAATTTGGGAACTTAAAATATTTCTAAATTCGCTTCAGTGTCTAAGAATGCTATATCTTCTGCACCATAAGACATATAGATATAGAACTATTAAAAGGCTTGACCTTTTCTATCTCTGATGAAATATACAAGCATTCAATATATATTTCTAGAACTCCTCCTATGTGCCAAATATTGTGTTCTGTGCTGGAAAAACCTGGAGGAATAAAACAAAGTCACTGCTCTCAAATAAGTCATAACCTAGACTGTGAGACAGGTCAAAAAGAAATTTCAACACAAAGAAATGATGGTTATGAGGAGATTCCTTTAAAGACCCCTCTCATGTAACAAAAATTTGAGAGTTGCAGAACTTATCACTTCCACAAAAGAAAAGGTAGTTAGATTTTTGAAGTTCAGAGAAGATAGTATTAAAGTTGAACTAAAAAGTCTTTATATATACAAAGTATTATTGCACTTGAGATGATAAATAAAATTAAAAAATTAACTATCACCAGCTTTACAAAGTCACACTTGTGAAATAATAGACATAGAGTTAGATTGGAAATTTAAAAATAAAAGAAAGAAAGGAAGAAAGGGTGGAAGGAAGAATGAAAACCCCTCAAATAAAGCATATCTGTTTATATTTTTAAATAGAATAGATTGCCTAGGGCGGGTGTGGCAGTGATATGCGGAATGGCAAGCTTGGACTCTCCTCACAGGTTCTTGTCCTATGAAGTTTGAAGAACAAAATTCTCTGACTAAAAGATTTTAAACAAAAATATGGAAGTTTATTGCAAGTGTATACAAATTCCCCCTGAGGAGGGGTCCCCAAATTGGAAGAACCTCTCTCTATATAAAATGGGAAAAATCTAGTCTTCTGAGTCTCTTTGTCTACAAGTTTATAAATGCTGGAAGCTTCTTTGTTCATGACACTGTCTAATTGGACCATTCCTCATTTTATGTCCCCTGTGCTTTCCTAATTGGCTACTTTCCCTCTTTTCCCTGCATGGTATCAGTTTCAAAGTTTCAAAGCTCACCTGGTGCTCCCTTCTTCTTCCCCTCATCTTGTAACATTCTTGTAAATGATCAGGCGGCTTGGAGCTATGCATTCCTCTCCCATGGACTCCCCTTCCCTAAAATGGCTTCTTTCCGTCTCTAAAGTCCTTTCAGTAGGGGCTTGGAGGAGGGGGATATAGGGAAGAAATGGGAGGTATCTGTAATACTATCAACAATAAAATTATATATATACATAT
>NW_005370140.1:227345-237643 GCF_000412655.1 Myotis brandtii
GATTGCCTTCTTTATGAGAGTCAATACTGTTCTTTGAATAAATATTTACTAAACATGGGCCAGATGCTGGGAAGAAAACAAAGGTGAGCCTGACAGGGGGCACAGAATTGAACCAGGTAACTGCTTGGACTCCTAGCCCTAAACACTGTGATACTCTCCAGAAAGTATTGAAATAATATACAAATGAGTGATCCTCTCCTCATATGTGAAAAGAAGGGAGAGACCCAAGCTGATCCTGACACCAGATGCAAACATGGAAAATAATTACTGGCAGTTAAAATTAATCAATTCAGCCTGTCAAAAGATTTCAGTAGGTGAAAATGACATGAAAGCCGTTATGGTGCTCTGTTCGCTATTGCACTGAGTGTATCATCTTTCTCAGAAAATTATAAGCTCATTTTTTCTTTTTTTAAAAATATATTTTATTGATTTTTTATATAGAGAGAGGAGCCTGACAGGGGGCACAGAATTGAACCAGGTAACTGCTTGGACTCCTAGCCCTAAACACTGTGATACTCTCCAGAAAGTATTGAAATAATATACAAATGAGTGATCCTCTCCTCATATGTGAAAAGAAGGGAGAGACCCAAGCTGATCCTGACACCAGATGCAAACATGGAAAATAATTACTGGCAGTTAAAATTAATCAATTCAGCCTGTCAAAAGATTTCAGTAGGTGAAAATGACATGAAAGCCGTTATGGTGCTCTGTTCGCTATTGCACTGAGTGTATCATCTTTCTCAGAAAATTATAAGCTCATTTTTTCTTTTTTTAAAAATATATTTTATTGATTTTTTTATATATAGAGAGAGAGGAAGGGAGAGGGATAGATAGTTAGAAACATTGATGAGAGAAAAACATTGATCAGCTGCCTCCTGCACGCTCCCTACTGGGGATCGGGCCCGAAACCAAGGTACATGCCCTGGACCAGAATCGAACACAGAAACCTTCAGTCTGCATGTCGACACTCTATCCATGCAGCCAAACCAGTTAGGGCAAGCTCATTTTTTCTTAAGAAACTTCACCTTTATGTCACCCTGCACTTCTCAGTGACACCCAGAAATTAAAAAAACAAACAAACATGTATCGTTAATCTGTTCTAACTGTGTTGCCTCTACTCGTAGTTTGCTAATCAACTCGTTCAATAAATGCCCTCATTCTGTTGGTTAAGTCTTTGAGGACCAAGTAATTCTTCAATCTTCTATTATTCAGGGCCTTTGGGACATAAACTACTTTGCTCTATGTTCTCCACACTTTTTCAGTTTATATTCTTTCAATACTTTCAACCAGTTTCTAAAAATAAAATTATTGAGTACTTGCTACATGTAAGATATTGTTCTGGGCTTTTCCTTCATAGAGCTTCCCCATAGAGCCAAGTAAAGGAACAAGCAGAAGCAGAAGCAGTCGTGTTCAGGTTAAAAAACAACATGGAGGTTCCTCAAAAAATGAAAAATAGAACTACCACATGACTCAGCTATTCCACTTCTGGGTATTTATCCAAAGAAATTCAAAAGACTAATTCGAAAAGAGATATCCACCACTATTTCATTGCAACATTATTTAAAATAGCCAACCTAAGTGACCGTCAATAGATGAATAAATGAAGAAGTGGTGCATATATACAATGGAATATTACTCAGTCATTACGAAGAATGAAATCTTGCCTTTTGTGAGGTTTGGATTTTTATTTTACAGCAGCCAGTAATACCTTGCCTATTGTAAAGAGTAAGCCAAACAAAACAAGGCTGAATGAAGGGAGGAATAGTGTTCATGCAAAAAGGGCACAGTGACACAAAGGTTAGGATAATGTTCAAGAAACTGAGAATCCAATGTATTTGGAACATAAAGTAGGAGGATCAGAGAAGTGAGATATCCGGTTTGAAGTGTAAACAGAGCTACAACACTAAACTATTAAAACCACATCGGGGACTTCATATTTCATTTGAAGAATATTAGAGAGACATTAAAAGGGCCCATGAAGTGGAATGCCAGAATCAAATGCATGCTTCAGGAAGCTCCTCTGGCTGTAATATGGAGGATAGATTCTGGAAGGTCAGGACTGTACCGAGGGAGGGAGGCGTGGAGACTGTTGCAGGGGCACAGGGAGAGAATAATAGCCTGGCCTCAGGTGATAGCAATGGAGATGGAGAAGGGTCAACAGATGGGGGAGTTCAAGTTAAAGTCTCCAGGACTGAACAACACAGAACCTAGCTACTCCACAGAGATGTAAGACACAGGAGGATTCTGTCCCTTCTACCACAGCAGACCACTTCCGGAGACAGAATCAACAATATGAACTAGCACCAGCCATAATACAGGTTCTACATCCAGTAGGGTTTTCTTAGTTGCAAATAATATAAGCTAACCCTAGCAAGTTTAAATAGAAAATAATTCATTGAAGAATACTAGATCACTCACAGAATGTCCTGAAGAGTCAGAGAAGCATAATAAAGGTTTCTGAGCCAGGAATCATGGTGACATCACACCACATGCTGCTTCAATTGAAATTATCATTGCCTCCCCAGCTAGCCTGAGGTCTCACAGCTACCCTCCCCACATGGCCATGGCCATCGGATATAGGCTCTGTTGCTTCAGAAAATCAGATATAACTGCCACCATCCTTACCACAGTGTGTTTTTCCCCAGGTATCTTTTTATTTGTAGCACTAACTTCCAATTTGAAGTTCAGTGACAGTACTTTCCCTGCCTGCAAGCACCAAATACGCATACCCAAACTCTGACTACAAGGAAAGGCAAAAAAGCATTTTTTTAAATTCTATACTGATAGGCGATGATTTATAAGGTAGTAAATTTCTCAAATACAGAAGAATGTTCAAAGGTGGCCTAAAAGAATAACAGATGTTCACTTAGTGAGGTGCTCTCCTAGGAATAATTAGGGCTAAAATCTTAATTAGTCTGCATAAAAGCAAGGAAATGATAGGGTCAGAAACCTATAATGGTCACTGGTAAGTGGCCTTACCTCAAAGCAACCAAGAAACTAAGAAGGGATAACCAATATCACAACAAAAATCCACTCACAATCTTCAAAATACAGGGTATGCCTTTATTTTATAAGTGCATTCTTCAAACTACTTTAAAAATAAAATATTAAAGAACATAAACAGGAACTGACTCTCAAAAGCGATCCTGCGGTAAATCCTTATATAAAGCATTATTCCTTAATGTGTTTCATAAACCCTGGTTGCCTTTATTAGTTTACTCGAAGTAGGGCACAAGTACTAAACAGAAAGAGATACTTGTTATTAATGATGCAAGGAATATCTGGTGAAGGATAATGTGTCTGTGGTTGAAACCTATGACCTGGTTATATAAGAAGTCATATGAGGCCCCTCTGGCAAAGTGCAGAGGGTTAGAGAGGGCCCAGGAAATCTAATTGTTGAAAAAGAGAACAATGTTAGGGAAACTGAGAAGCCACAAATTAACTCCTAATTTATTGAACTATTCAGGAAGGAGGTCATGTAAACATTCCTGAACCCTTCTCATGAAAACAATACTAGGATAGGAAGCCACTAATGGGTAGACAATTAACACAGTCCTTACCCTTAAGAAACCAACAGTCTAGTGAGGGAGTTTGATCTGTAGACAACACTAACAATAACTAGCAGAGAGACCCAATAGCAATGAATAGAGATCAAAGAGGTATTCTGGGTTCAGAAGGAGAAAGCAATTAATTCTGGAATGAATTGGGTTAACTAGGAAAAGAAGGTGGCATCTGAGCAGGGTTGTAAATATTGATACGATCTGAATATTTGTGTCCTCCGAAAATTCTTAAGTTGAATTTTTACTTTTCAAGGTGATAGTATTAGGAAGTGGGGCCTTGGGGAGGTGATTAGGTCATAAAGTGGAGCCCATATGAATCAGATTAGTGCTTTTATAAGAGGCAGGAGAAAGCCCCCCTCACCCCCCTCTGTCATGGGAAGACACAGTTCCAAGGCACATTTAGGAACTACAAAGCATGCCCTCATCCGACAAGGAATCTGCCAGTGCTTTGATCTTGAATTTCCTATCCTCCAGAACTGTGAGAAATAAATTGTTGTTTATAAGCCACCCAGTGTATGATTCTCCCCCTCCCCCCAACAGCCCTAAAGACTAAGACAAATATAAATTCAAAGGACAGTGCCGGAAGCCTGTCCATCCTTGCTGCTTGACACAATTGCGGCAGCAAGGATGGACCGGAATTTATATTGTCTTAGTCTTTAGAAACATCTGTACAGCATATGTTTCAAGGGACCTGGCGTATATGGCATACTGTTCTTAATATGTTTGCTCCCCCTTTATTAGCATTAAGTGTTATAACCAGAGCCACCTCCCCGAGAAAGATTGTTTCCACAGGTGGGAATGTTTCCCTGGAGTTAGGGATTAACGAGGCTAGGGAAGGGAATAAATCAGTAAAACCCCTTAACTAAGTGCCAGGCGGGTAGTTAATCACCTTAACTACAAACAATCATTCTTAAGCTACATAATCCTTACTTAGGCCATAGAATAGGAAAATCACCTTATAGCAATAGGATAATGACCTTGGAATAGAGAACACAAACTAGCCCTTATAATGCAACACAGACAAGATTAAAATCAATGAAGCTAGATAGAGATAAGATTTTGATCAAAGGTCAGATAAGAAACTATAAACATAAAACAAGGAACTGTAGAAGGTCAAAGGAGGATCCAAAACATATGATGATGATGTTATAGAGACATGCTTAAGGATCAAATGGTATAAATACAGATGTAACAGGAGAATAAACAGACAACCTGGCTATGCTGATCATCTGAATGCTGTCTCCGAGTCCTTCATTCTTCGCCTACTCTGTCCACACCTTTGGGAACCCCTGCACAAACTAGCCCTTATAATGCAACACAGACAAGATTAAAATCAATGAAGCTAGATAGAGATAAGATTTTGATCAAAGGTCAGATAAGAAACTATAAACATAAAACAAGGAACTGTAGAAGGTCAAAGGAGGATCCAAAACATATGATGATGTAACTATAGAGACATGCTTAAGGATCAAATGGTATAAATACAGATGTAACAGGAGAATAAACAGACAACCTGGCTATGCTGATCATCTGAATGCTGTCTCCGAGTCCTTCATTCTTCGCCTACTCTGTCCACACCTTTGGGAACCCCTGGACAACTGAAGCTGGACCCTGGCAGGACAGATGGTTAATGGCTAAGGGGAGTAAGGGATAGGCTTAACACCATTTGAAGACAGAGACTAATTCAAGTCACAGGAGCTCAGATGCTCTCTTTGAGTTATTCTTTCCCAATGATGGGCAACTTTCTTCCACAGAAAACCTTTTTATGGTTCTTGGGTTTAAACAAGATCATCCACTTTCCACCAGGTCTTGCATATATCAAGAAAGAGAAGCCCAAAGAGGCAAATCTGATCCCCATCAGGTTTTCAGCCAGTAATCATGGTATGGCCTTGGGCAATATACTAGTACTTTCTGAGCCAGCACTATTCAAAAAGACACAATGGGAGCAAGCCACAAAGAGAGCCACCCATGTAGTTTACATCTTCTACCAAACACATTTAAAAGGATAAAGAAACATGTACAATTAAGTTTATAAGTTTATTTGACTCAAAATATCACTTCAATTGGTAATCAATAGAAGTCTTAAAAATCCAGTGTGCATTTTATTTACCTTATGGTAAATTTCAATTCAATCTAGCCATATTTCAATTTTTCTTTTTTTAAAAAAATTTTTCTAAATATATTTTTATAGATTACAGAGAGAAAGAGATAGAAACATCAATGATGAGAGAAACCCTTGATACCCTGTCTCCTGCAAGTCCCATACTGGGGATTGAGCCCGCAACCTGGGAATGTGCCCTTGGCCAGGAATCAAACCAGAGACCCTTTGGTCCTCAGGCTGATTATCTATTCACCGAGCAAACCACCAGGCTCTCTTTAGCCACGTGTGTTTGGTGGGTGTAGGACTGGACAGTGCAGTTCTATTTCTCAGCTTCCTGGTCTGTGAAATGAGGATAAAATCGCCAAGGTCACTGGAAGGAACATGGGAGATCTGCTCCTGGGAAATCCCTACATCCGCCCTGCCCTTAGGGAGTGCCCAATCAATCCTCTTTCCTAAGGTCTTTTCTCTCATGGCACCGCCCTCCTTCAAGTCTCCGCCCCTTTCCTCCCTCGCCCATTTAAGGCTCAGGGCAGAAGCAGCCCTGTCACAAATGCAGTTCTCTTGGTGGCAGCACAGCCTTTCACCTCAGTGTAGCTGGCTCCTGCATCTGGCACCCTTTACCTCATTGGCTGCGCGTCCCCGCTCAGGGCTTGGCCAGTGTGGCTGCAGTGCTGCTGAAGGGTCCACGGCTTGGTTGTGAGTGGAGGCAAGGAACCAGAGCTAACCTGTGAGCTGCGCCTGGAAGCATGGATGTGAGCGAACTTCTCAGCGACCAGCCCAACAGGGGCACGAAACGTCCCCGGGATGATGGAGAGGAAGAGCTGAGAAGGCCCAGGAAACAAGCTGGTCCTGGAGAACCTGGCCGCTTTCGGGAAGAGGAAGTGGCGGTGGCAAAAGAAGCAGATGATCCCCCAAAAAGGCTGCTTCAGATGATGAACAGACAGGGTGAGGAGAACAGGGAAGAGGAGGGTTCTCTTGAGCGGCCTCCGTGGCCCCAGAGCAGCATGGCGGCTGCCTCCCTGGGCAAAAAGGAGAAGGAGCGGCTGGGCGGCGGGTCGGGGGCGGCCTGCGGCAACAGCACGCGAGAGCGGCTGCTGGCTGTGCTGGAGGACCTGGAGGTCCTGTCCAGAGAGCTCATAGAAATGCTGGCAATTTCAAGAAACCAAAAGTTGTTACAGGCTGGAGAAGTAAACCAGGTGCTGGAGTTATTGGTTCACAGAGATGGGGAGTTTCAGGAACTCATGAAATTGGCACTTAATCAGGGAAAAATTCACCATGAAATGCAAGTTTTAGAAAAAGAAGTTGAGAAGAGAGACAGTGATATTCAGCGGTTACAAAAACAGCTAAAGGAAGCTGAACAAATACTGGCAACAGCTGTTTACCAAGCAAAAGAAAAACTGAAATCAATAGATAAGGCAAGAAAAGGTGCTATCTCCTCCGAAGAAATAATTAAGTATGCACATAGGATTAGTGCAAGTCGTGCTGTGTGTGCCCCACTGACCTGGGTTCCAGGGGACCCACGGAGACCATACCCAACGATTTAGAGATGAGAAGTGGATTATTGGGTCAAATGAACAATCCTTCCACTAATGGTGTGAATGGTCCTTTACCTGGAGATGCACTTGCAGCAGGCAGGTTGCCAGATGTCCTTGCTCCACAGTATCCCCGGCAATCAAATGATATGGCAATGAGTATGTTACCACCAAATCACAGTAATGACTTTTTGTTGGAACCTCCAGGGCATAAGAAAGAAAATGAAGATGATGTAGAGTTTATGTCAACAGACTCCTCTAGCAGTAGTGACTCTGATTAAAAAAGCAGAAGCGCTCCTGGGCCTGCTGGACAACTTCTAGAGCCCGCTGTGGGCGGCACTGACACCCTCTCTGGGATTTCCTCCCAGTTTTTACTTGGCCTAATGTAACTTTCTGACAAATTAAACTATTGTTTAAAAACAAAACAAAACACTTTCTCAGTAGGAATCTTCTAAGGTTGGTGTTTTAATCCACTTACTGAGCAATCTATTCTTAGCCACTTGCTTCTGAAACAGCAGTCGCCAATTGGACCCCCTGGACCACCAGTGGTCCACGGACCACTGGTTGTCAACCGCTGCTCCAAAAGTTTCCTTAAGCCAGCAGTTGCCAAATTTTCAGACCTCTGGTTGCCTACTGCTATTCTAAAACATAGGCCAACTGGTTAGATTTAACAACAGAAAACTCTACATCAGTGATGGCAAACCTTTTGAGCTTGGCGTGTCAGCATTTTGAAAAACCCTAACTTAACTCTGGTGCCATGTTAGATATAGAAATTTTTGATATTTGCAACCATAGTAAAACAAAGACTTATACTTTTGATATTTATTTTATATATTTAAATGCCATTTAACAAAGAAAAATCAACCAAAAAAAATGAGTTGTTTTGTCACCTCTGACATGCATGTCATAGGTTTGCCATCACTGCTCTACATTATAGGGGGAGTAACTCATACAAGTTAGAAATTAGCCAGTAAGATTTCTCCCCTGCAAAGTATCTTTTCCCAGCTGCCAGTCACATCTACCTGAAGTGCCCACATTCTGTAATGCATTTCTTTGGACCTTAGCATCTGCTTTCGGCTTCAACCATTCCCAGCTATAATTCCCATGCCCTTGGAAGGAAAGATTCCTTAAAATCTTATCATCCCCACTCAATTATACTTCTCTTATCAGTACCTCTCTTATCGTACTTAGTTTCTTCCTTGCACTATCCATTCTGAAGTCTTTGTTCTTTGCCCTCCCTTTCTTGTTTCTAATCTTCTCAAGAGCAGAGATCACATCTTATTTATCTTTGGGGTCTTGGCAACTAATAATGTGCCTGGGTATAATGCAAAACAGGTATTCAATGCCAGATTTTCCACTCAAAAGCTGTGAAATTTTGTCAAAGTCATTTAGCCTCCTGAGTTTCCTTGTCTAACCTATCTGTGAAATAAAAACATACTAACCTACTTCCCAAGTTGTTAGAATACTTGCATGGCAACATACCCAGTAATCTATAAATCACTATTCTATATAATAAAAGCATAATATGCAAATCGACCGAATGGTGGAATGACTGGTAGAACAACTGGTGGAACAGCTGGTCGCTATAATGCACACTGACCACCAGGGGGCAGATGCTCAATGCAGGAGCTGTCCCCAGCCCTCAGGCCCCAGGCCAGCCAAGGCGGGTGCCAGCAGGGGCCCCCTGATTGCCCCACCAGTTGCCCTACAGATCGGCCCTGATTGCTGGCCAGGCCTAGGGACCTTACTTGTGCATGAATTTCATGCACCAGGCCTCTAGTACAAAAATAAATCAATATTTACATGCCACTAGTGTAGCTCCTGGTCATTAAGTCTGTGCTGATTAAATGAGGAACAAGGGTACAACTGTTCCATAAACAAGCCATGGGAGAAAGGCCTGAAGTTCAGCCAGGGCCAGAAAGGAGTGCGAGCTACACTGAGAATAAAGATGTTGGCACCACAGTGTTTATTAAAATACTAGAGGCCCGGTGTACAAAAATTTGTGCACTCGGTGGGGGTCCCTCAACACAGCCTGCGCCCATTTGCAGTCCAGGACCCCTTCGGGGATGTCCACCTGTCGACTTAGGCCCACTCTCCGGGGGATCAGGCCTAAGCTTGCAGTCAGGCATCCTTCAGGCAGCCAGGGAGCCCTTGGGGGATGTGTGACTAAAGGCTTAGGCCCCCAAGGGAGCTGTGATGAGGAAGCTGGGGTGACAGAGGAGCCACACTGTCCCGTTACGCTGCCCTGGGTCGGGTCGCACAAGGGACACCTGGGCGGTGGCCGGGTGAGCCGGTGGATCGCTGCTGCCCCACCCTGCCGCCCCAGGTCAGGTCCCACACAGGACGCCCGCCGCAGCCCCAGGTCACAGATAGCAGGCCCAGATGGTGGCAGGGCACGGGGGATGGCACTGTCCCGCCCCACCACCCCGGGTGGCAAATAACAGGCCCGGATGGTGGGGGGGCATGTGGGATGGTTCTGACCCGCCCTGCCTGCAGTATGCAAATTAGCCGCCATCTTTGTTGGCGGTTAATTTGCATATCGTGCTGATTAGCCCGTGGGAGGCGTAGCGAAGGTACCGTCAATTACTATGTTTGTCTATTATTAGATAGGACTAGAGGCCCGGTGCACAAAAATTTGTGCACTCGGGGTGGGGGGGAGAGGGGGTCTCTCAGCCTGGCCTGTGCCCTCTCACAGTCTGGGACCCCTCGGGAGATAATGACCTACTGGCTTACGCCTGCTCCCGGGTGGCAGAGGGCTGGTCGGGCGAGCAGGGCCAATTGGGGAGTTGGGGCACCGCCCCCTGTCATGCACAGAGCAGGGCGGATCGGGAAGTTATGATGCCATCATCCTTCATGCTCAGGGTAGGGCCAATTGGGGGGGTTGGGGCACCGCCCCCTGTCACACTCAAGGCAGGGTCGATGGGGAGGTTGCAGCGCCACCCCCTGTCACGCACAGAGCAGGGCCGATCAGGGGGTTGGGGCGCTGCCCCCTGTCACTCACAGAGCAGGGCCAATCAGGGGGTTGGGGCGCTGCCCCCTGTCACTCACAGAGCAGAGCCGATCAGGGGGTTGGCGTGCCGCCACTGTCACACTCAGGGCAGGGCC
>NW_005370140.1:238896-246572 GCF_000412655.1 Myotis brandtii
TACTGGGGCAAAGAGGAAATTTCATGTTGCCCTGGCCCCAGAGCCTCTCTCAACCAGGGACATTGGGACTTTGGGGCTGTTAGGCCCAGCTTCCCAGATACTCTCTGCTTCCTGGGCTGTCTCATCTGCAACTTCTCCCTGTCAGGATTCCTATTCATGTATCAGCTGTGTGGCCCAATTGCGATCTCTTCTTTTTATTCGCTGGTTTTTAGTTGTTTATCCAGGTTTATTCATCTGCTTCTCTTTGAATTTGTTATCTAAATATATATCTGCTGAGCATGAATTATTTTTACTTCTTTTCCTTCTAGTTCCCTGGCCAATTTTGAAAGCTGCCTCTCTAAACAGTCAATTTATAAGTGGGTGATTCGGAACATCTTTAAGCAAAGCTCAATCTCATTATTTTTATAAACCCCCTCCTTCCTTTCCGCTCTCCTCCCCAAGAAACACCAACTCCATAAAAATCATGTGCTGTGTGAGGGACGTGGAGACATAATGAAGCAAATCCTGGGAAATGTGGTTGGTAGAACTATCCCTGGGAGCAGATGGCAGTTCTGAAGCAAAGGATGCTGGCACCAAGGATGTCTCTTGAGGCAGGCAGTGATGTGACAGCAGCACCCTTGGGAGGGACATTTGAAGTTTGGGGACAATGAGGCCATGGGGACCACATGTAGTAGCACAGCTGCTTTGGTCACACACCATTTACACTGGGTGCTCTGAGAGGACAGATAGCCCTGCCTCTCAGGGTAGCACCATCTCTCAGGGTATCTATAAACTTAGAGTAGGCTGCAGAGGTGGCCTCGTCCTAGCTTAAGTTAGCTCTCAGCCCATCTGTTACCATTTATCTGGGTCAGTGATACTTAAGAATTTAACAAGTTAGAAGAAAAATAGTCTAGCTTGATTTGGGTTGCTTTTTCTTTTTCCTTAGACAATCATCTGTAACCCACCTACATTACATGTGTCCACTCCTAGATAAGGGTCTCTGGTGATCTATTCAAGTTTAAGAATTCATGTTCTTGTGGATATAAAATAGTTGTTTAAAAACCTAATTGTTCATAAATCAAAAAAACCTCTACAGTTGCTATTGCACTGGGGAAACTAGACTATAGTGAGATATAATATTTTCTAGAGGAAAACATTTGGATCTAAAATAAGGAACCAGGAAGAACAAACCAGTGAAGGGAAGAGGAATATCTCTCAGAAAGAGCCACCCACATAGTGAGCAATGAGCAGGCCTTGGCTGTGGGTCTAGGGCTGATAACTAGCAATTCATGCATGTCTGTATGAGAGCACAATGTTCTCTCTACAACAGTGAGGTTAACCAGCCTCTTTACTTGGTTCTGAGTTGGAAGGAGGCTTGTTGAACTGGATGTAAAACTGCCCAAACTATGCACATGTATTAACTAACAAGAAAAAAATTACTCCCCAAAAGTAAAGAAGCAGAATTTAAAATTCTGGCTTTTTTGTTTATTTGTTTGTTTGGTTTTTAATAATAGTGGGAAGAGAGGGGAGAGGGGGAGAGAAAGGGGAACGGGGTAGAGGAAGAAAAAGAGAGAGAAACAGCTCTGGCATTACATCCCAAATCTATGATCGAGCAAAGTTCCTAACCTTCCCTGAATCCCAGTTTCTTCGTCTTTAAAGAAAGTAAAATAAGACCTGTGCTGCAAAACATTATGAGGATCAAGTGTGAGATGATATTTGTAAAACATCTGGCACATGGAATAAGGGCAATGGGGGGATAATGATGATCATGATGACTAATGACAGCAACAACATCAATGGAAGGAAAACGGAAAAGAGAGAAGGTGAAGGAGGAAGGGGGAGGAAAATAAATCAACCAAATCTAACTTTAGAAAGAGAGGGAATAACAATCTCTGTAGAAGTAAGTCAAAGTCATCTACAGAGAAAGGGCAACATAGAAAGACAGGTTCCTTTTTAATTCAATTTTCTTCTAGATAACAGAAAAAGATTTTAAATGCCCAAAGAAGATTGAAAGATACTGCTTCTAGCTCTTAAGAATTCCACAAAATGTAGAATTGTTCACTTTTTAATAGGAAGTTTGTTCTATTTTATGGATTATCAAAAGCCCTGGGTTCAATTCAATTTTGAAAACACTTAATGAGGTCACACTAAGTCCCAGTTCTTGTACTAAGTGCTAGGCATCCAAAAATAAATAAATGGGGAAAGGAGTTTGTGACTTGGACAGGAAAAAACAAATTGATAGACCACGGAAGAGAATGCCAAGTGGTGATACCACAAAATCACTACCAGAAAGCACAGTTGGAGCACAGTACTGAACTGTTTGGTGGATATGGGACTCTTCACTGAAAAAGTAACATTTGCATTGGTCCTGGAATATTTATTGACTAGTAGTGGGAAAAGCAGACAATAGAGGGAAACCCACCAGCCAGAGGGAACAGAATGAGCAAGACCACCAAGTGGGTATTGATCAGATCTGTATTTTAGGAAGATAAACCTGGAGCTGATGTAGAGAATGAACTGAGTTGGGTTTCTAGAAGGAAGCAAACCAGTTAATAACACCTGCAATATTTCGGGTGAGAGACAAAGAGGCCAAACTAAGTCAGAGGTAGGAGATGCTGGCTAAATCCAAACAAAAAATGATTTTTAAAAAAGTATCTTATCACCCAAAGAATGGCATGGTTCTCCAAATTATTGGCTGTGTGGTCATCAAATCCATAAGCTAAACTAGGCACAAAGCTTGCTTTTATAATTTTCTCCATCTCTTTATCTGTGTTAGGGGTTCCCCATCTGATGCCCCATTATAGGCACCAGTGTCCATGTGCTGTCTTTTGAGTGCTTAGAACCTGCATTCCCAGAAAACACCCAGGCTTCAGACTTCCCTATTTTCTAATTCTTAAACAATTCTTGAAAAACTGAAGCAACTTGTCTACCTCATCTTCTATAGTCTTATTCTTTTATGAAAAACTAGAGGCCTGATGCACAAAATTCATACAAGAGCCTTGGCCGCGCCCTTCTCCCCACCACAGCCGTGGCGGAGTGGGGGTGGGGGTGGGGAGGGGCTCTGCTGCCTTTGCCGCGGACCCCGCCAGCCACCGCAGCTGGGGGCCTCTGCTGTCTCTGCCTCAGTCCCTGCCCGCTGAAGCTTTGTCTGGAAGGAAGGACGTAAGGAAGGATGCCTGGTCTAATTAGCATATTACCCTTTTATTATTATAAATTGGCTGTTTCCAGTATTTCACACTAAAATGTTTATGATCATTTGGGGTATTTTAGCAGTTACCTCCTAGAAACATAACACATCAGCCCAAAAGGATGACTCCAATAGTGGGAATTTCTAACATGTTGGTATGTCAGAGTCAGGGCCGGGGAAGAGGAGATGGATAATTTGAAGCAGAGAGCCACACCAGCACCCATCAGATAATCACATTTCCCAGTATTTTCCTGAGTCACAGCTGTGTGTGAGCAGCTGCTGTAGGAAAAAGAAAATCCATCATTGATTCTAAACACAAGAAAAGGAAAAAAGGGGTAAAGATTTTTTTTTGTCTGTTTAAATGTATGTTCACAAGTCCCATATGGAGAAGGGAAGGTTGGGTGTGCTTGACGTGCTGCGTGATTTGCAAATGTGTCTCATTTTCCCTGCAGGGACGAGGAAGGTGTTACTACAGCCTGCCTAGTTTGGGGTGGGGTACTTGGTGAAACCATGATGGCAAATGTAGTGATCACAAGGAGTCTGGCAGTCTCGTGAGTGAAGACTCATTGTGCTGCTGAAGCAAAGTGGAGTGGCTGAACCGAGACCCTCAGTCAAAGCTCATGCCTCCACTTGTCATTCGTGCGATAGAAACGAGTTCCCTCAACATGCAAGACAACAAGAGGCACCAAATTGCATAATCCCTAGTTCTCTCCCTCGGAAAATTTAAAACTTATTGAAGAGCTCAGGAAATGCAGGAATAAAATAAAAATTAACAAACGTAGGCATTTTGGTGTAGTGGAAAGAGCACTAGAGCAGAAATCAAGAAACCTTGATTCAAATCATGAGCTTGATATTTACTTGCTGTGTATCCTCTTGGACAACTCATTAAGTCTATTTTCTCAGCTATTATAAACTTTGTTAAGAATGGAAAATAGATTTAAAGTTGGGTGCCAACCAACCAATAGCGACTTCCTAGAGCAGTTTGATGTTATGGATTCTAAAATACACCTGGATTCAGTAGGAAAAGTGTCATTTTTGATTAGCAATTACAATGACTACCATTAATTTGAAAGGGGAGAATGTTGCCCTGGCCAGTGTTGCTCAGTGGTTTGAGCATTGGCCCATTCACCAAAGGATCACAGGCTTGATTCCCGGTCAAGGACACATATCTAGGTCAGGGTGAGTGCAGAGCCAACCAATAAATAAGTCCCTCTCACATCAATATTTCTCTCTCTCTCTCTCTTTTCTCTCCCCCCCTCCACTCTCTCTAAAAATTAATGGAAAAATTCCATGAACCACAGGAAGTTGTTGTCGTGGGGTGAGTCTTGCACAAGAAAGAGTTTGATAGTATAGAACCAACTGTCTGAAAACACTTATGGAAATTTTGAAGAAGATCTTCCAATTTGAGAGAACATCATATATTTTATTTTATTATCCATTTCCTTCTATTTTCTTCATAGTCTTAAAAGTAAAGAGACCAGATTTCATAGGGTTAGAAACCACCTGTGGAGAGGAAAGTCAAGCAGAACAGCCCACAGAAATCAGTGAACATAAGGAATGAGTTGCTAGGGAGGTGACTGCGACAGAGCACATAACCAGTGTGGTTGACAACACCTACAGAATGCTATTTCTAGAGATGCAGGGATGGCGGAAAGTGGTAAGAGGAACAGGAAGCCAAGTGTGGGATGAACCAGAAACACTCAGGAGGGCCTTTCCTGTTCCTGAAATTCCTTCAGAGACTCTCAACATTGGATTTACCTCTTTTTACAATGGTTGCTTCTCAGTATCTACACTAGTTTTCATCAACAGTTTCCAAATGCTAATATCTCTGTGCTGTCCCTCAGAATGGCCCATTTGGGAAAAGAGCTTGGGACACGGGCCTTCATATTCAGCTTTTTAGCAGCTCTGAAAGCTGTGTATCCAAAGCCAAAGCCAGCTCATGAAGAGCTCTGAGAGGATAAGAAATATGTATCTACTAGAGGCCAAGTACACAAAAATTTGTGCACTCGAGGGGGGGTCCCTCAGCACAGCCTGTGCCCTCTCGCAGTCTGGGACCCCTTGGGGGATGTCCACCTGCTGGCTTAGGCCCGCTCCCTGAGGAATTGGGCCTAAGATGGCAGTCAGACATCCCTCTGGTAGCCCGGGAGCCCTTGGGGGATGTCCACTTGCCAGCGGGGACCAGGCCTAAGCTGCAGTTGGACATCCTTAGCGCTGCTGAGGAGGCGGGAGAGGCTCCTACCACCACTGCTGTACTGGCAGCTGTCAGCCTGGCTTGTGGCTGAGCAGAGCTCCCCCTGTGGGAGTGCACTGACCACCAGGGGGCAGCTCCTGCATTGAGCATCTGCCCCCAGGTGGTCATTGTGTGTCATAGTGACCAGTCATTCCCAGTCATTCTGCTGTTAGTGTCAATTTGCATATTACCTTTTTATTATATAGGTTAGAGGCCTGGTGCATGGGTGGGGGCCAGCTGGTTTGCCCTGAAGGGTGTCCCGGATCAGGGTGGGGGTCCCGCTGGGGTGCCTGGCCAGCCTGGGTGAGGGGCTGAGGGCCGTTTTCAGGCTGGCCACACCCCCTTCAGGGTCGGGAGTCCTGCTGGGGTGCCTGGCCAGCCTGGGTGAGGGGCTGATGGCTACTTGCAGGCTGGCCAAGCCCCCCAGCGGGGACCCTCACCCCATTAGGATGTGGCCAGCCTGGGTGAGGGGCTGATGGCTGTTTGCAGGCTGGCCACAGCTCCCAGACACCAAGCTCCCAGTGGAGGCTGGCTGGAAGCAGGTATCTGGGATTTATTTATCTTTTATAATTGAAACTTTGTTGCCTTCAGTGGAGGCCAGAGCCAGGCGGGAAGGTTGGCTTTCTCCATCGCTGGGGCAACCAAGTCTCCTGGTTGTTCCAGCTCCGTGGCTGCCAGCCGCCATCTTTGTTGGGTTAATTTGCATATAGTCACTCTGATTGGCTAGTGGGTGTGGCTTGTGAGTATAGCAAAGGTATGGTCAATTTGCATGTTTCTCTTTTCTTAGATAAGATTGGAAGGTGGGGGGCAGGCAGGGTGGTGCCTAGCTTGCCTGAGGAGCAGTGCCTTTGTAGAAATGATTAAAGGAAATCATTTCTCCAAGCAATAAAACCCTGTGCAAGAGCACATGGCTTATGGGCAGAGCAGAAACTGAGTTTCAGCCCCACCTCCCCTTGGCAGTTTGTCACGCTTACGTGAGGCACAACCTGAACAATCACACAGGATAGCCCTGTCTGTCCTGCTCCTCCCATGCACTTCCCATGGTGGGTCCTTTGGAAACAATGGTCTTCCTCTTTCTTCTACTGCAGGGGTCTTGACTCACAAGACTGTCAGCTGGAGACTGCAAAGCTGTAACCAACCAGCAAAATGCGCTGAACTAAAACACATACCATTTCTTTCAGCTCCAGCCTTGCCGCTGAGTGAACTGAATTTGGGCAAACTATTTCACCTCGAGGAATTTTGTAGATTGCAGCAGTGGTTGTAATTCTTCACAGTGCCTTCCATCTATCCATGAAATCTATATTTCCACCTCTGAAATATGAGGCAGCCGTATGACTTGTTTTGGTCAATGAAATGCATTGGAAGCAATGTGATGCCAGTGCTGAATCTGGGCTCAGTAGGCCCTTCACACGTTCACTCAATCTCTTAAAACACTGCATAGCCACCCTGTGAACAATCTCTGGTTAGCCTTCTGGGAGATGAGAGACCATGTGGAGCAGATGTGAGCTACCTCTCCTGAGGCCCTCCTAAACCAGCCAGTCCCCAGCTGACCTAGCAGCTCACCAGAGACCCACAAGTGATCCCAGCTCAGTCTAACAGAAATAAAAATCTGAGGACAGCCTAGTTTGCCAACCAGCAGAATCTTGAGCTGAATAAATGATTGCTGTTTTATGCAACTAAGTTTTAAATGATTTGTTACATGGGAGTATAAAACTGATGCATAGGGCCATTGCTTCATTTGAAAATTGAGGATTAATCCCTATGTTTCATTCTAGTTAGAAAAGTCTGAGATAACAATAAGTTGTCCAACCCAGTTACCACAATGCTATCTTCTTTTTCTTTATTGGAATTTCCAGAAAGGAGGGAAACAAGATTGGCAGTAGCAGCCTTCCAGGCTCCTATCAAGAACTTCTTTCTCCATATCTTAACTGTCAAATAAAAAAATAAGCCTGGAGTTAGGTAAAGAGAGACTTTCTTTGAAAGGGTTATTGCAAGAGGGAAGGAGAGGACTATTGCAATTTGAAGACTACTGCATTAGAAAGAATGCTCTGACCATGAGATCTGTAAGTGTCTCAAAAGTCAAGCAGAAAGGGGCTTTTCTTTTATTTATAAGGACGAATGAGTAAGGCTAGAAGAAACAAATGTGGGTAAGTGGATGAAGGGATCAAGTGATGGGACAGTTGACCAGGGAATGTTTTCCCTGTGGTCAGTTAATGCTCAGGACATTCAAGAAGGGCTTTTATGCTAGTTCAGGCTGATTGGGGGGGGGGGGGGGGGGGG
>NW_005370140.1:246589-250278 GCF_000412655.1 Myotis brandtii
CAAAGGCCTGTAGAAAGGAGAGAAGTCTAACTAATGTTTGGTCAAGTCAAGGTAGCAGGTATTTTGTCCAGGTTGACCAGTGGGTACAAAGAGCTCTGCTTATCACTTATGAGATGAAGAATGGGAATTTGTTGTGTGTATGTCTGACAGTGTCATAGATAAACAAAAGGAACATCCATGAGTCTTACCTAAGTTATGTGAGTAAGAGAAATTCTTTGCAAAAAAAAAAAAAATTCCCTATGTACAAAAGGATAGGGGGCTGGAAGGGGTGGGAAAGATCTCTTAACCATCACTGCTTTCTAGGAGCACAGAGCTCAAGTAAAGGTCAACGCTGTCATATTTGACTTACGCAGGCCTGTTCATTCAGCCTATTCCTTCACCTGTTGACAAACTTGAGAAAATGAGAATTTCTCCCTCAAAAGTTTGGAGGCTCTTTTCTTCAATTGCTCATGTCAGTAACTGATCACCCTTTGGTACTTCCTCTTTTGTGAATTATCCCTTCTGTAAATCTTCTATATATATAAAACCCTAATATTCAAATAGACCGAGTGACAGAACAACCGAACAATCGAACAACTAAACAACTGAACAACCGGTCGCATGATGTGCACTGACCACCAGGAGTGCACGCCAAACATGGTGGGTGTTGGCCACAGTGTGATGGTGGAGCAGGTGAGCAGGGGCCCTAGACCAAGGCGGGACACCAGTTGCTGTCATCGGGGTGAGCCTCTGATGGTTACTGAAAATTCTTTGCTCTCATGTGCCACAGTCCTGCCCGGTGCTCACACCTGCTGCCAGTGCTGGCCCCCTCACACCCACTGCTGGCACCGGAGATGCTGCTCACACCTGCTGCTGGTGCCCAGCACTGGCCTCGATAACTCAGTGCTGTCAGCAGGTGCAAGTGGCGGCTGCTGGCCCCTATCACCCCCGAGGGCTTTTTCACCTCCCCCTGCTCCTCAGGGGTGAAGGGGGCAGCAGCCACCACTCACACCTGCTGCTGGCCCCAATCGCTCCGTGCCATCAGCGGGTGCAAGTGGGACTGATGCAGTCAGTGTGTGGGAGCGGCAGCAGCGGGGGGAGCAGGGCTGCTGGCAGACAGGGCAGGGAGGGGACTGGAGCCATGGCTGGAGGGGCCAAGTGGGGGCATGGAAAATGGGTTGAGACCCGCCCCTGTGCCCACGGCAGCCTCGCAGCCCACAGTTCCTTTCAAGGTACACAAATTCGTGCACTGGGCCCCTAGTTGGGTTATATAAATCCCTAGACATTAAACATATATTTAAGTCCTGTGGAGGTGGAGGTAGAGCTAAAATAGGTATGCAAGACATACCACAGAAGCCTAATCAAAGTTCAGGACAATCCCCTGCAACGCTCTCTGGTTCACCAGCACTGTATTTTGAGTTCCTCAGTGCTAGCTTCCTAATTTTCCATGGGTAAATGGAAACTTTGAACAGAGTTTTTTTGTTTTGTTTTGTTTCAGTTTTCAGGCAACTAGTTCATATTTCTCAGTCCTAGAATAATAACAAGTATCCTTAGCTGGAGAGGCCTGCAACAATATTACTGCCAGTCATGTTTGCTCAGCTCAGCAATTCAGAACCCTGTCAAAGGCAGTAAGACCACACACCCTCTCACCTCCACACTCAGCCCTTCTCCAGTCCAGCCTCCACTTGGATGCATGATTGACCTTCCCAATGCATGAATCCAATTATGTCCCGCCTCTCTTCAAAGACCTTGAACGTTTTCCCTCCACCTACGCAATGATGTCTAAATTATTTTAGTTAAGGATCAAGACCTCTCTAAACCGGTCCCAATCCAACTTTTCAGCCTTATCTCTCATTAACCTTTTATACCTACACCTCATGCACTCATATTATCCTTTATAACTTCCATTGACTTTTATACAGTACTAAAAATATAGAACCACACTCATATGAATACATATGGTGTGCTGATGTCTTTTTAAAATGTAATTAACAAAAGAAGTCAATTGCCTTATTTGCAGATCCATGTCAAAAGTGTATAATTTAGAATAGATAGATCATCTTTGACTGTCCAGGGAGAGACATGTCCCAAAGCAGACAAAACAAATAGAACATCTATCTTCAGTGGTCCTTCAACCTACAACATAAATTACTAAACAAATGAATACACTACAAATATTGAGCTAGAACAATGCTTGACTAAACAGATGATAAGTTTTCAGCATTGCATAGTGTACAGTGTAGGTTAAGGGCATTTTAGGGGTGAGTGGGAGGAAAGGTGACAGAGTTTCTCAAATATTGTTCAACAAATGCACTTGAAAGTAATTGACTAAAAGTAGAGCCAGCATCCTTCTAAGGTAGCGTAACACAATTCTTTGTAATAGCTGATCTTTGTTCATACTTACACAAAAAGGAACTCTTTGAGTACTTAGTCTTCAGCCTGGACACAAAGCAAATGCTCTGAAACAACTGCTGAATTGAAATCCTTTGGTCAGAGTGTGTAAAACAGATAGGAGCATCTCCAACCTGAATACATGACTTGACTAAAGCCTTAGAAAATCCAATGAAATTGGAGAACGTGAAATCACAAAATCCTAGAAGTAACTATAAGCAGCAAAATCTCAGACATCTCTCATAGCAATATGTTTGCAGATACATCTCTTAGGGCAAGGGAAAATAAACAAATGGGACTATATCAAAATAAAAAGCTTCTGCACAGCAAAAGAGACCATCAACAAAATGAAAAGAGAGCCCACTGTATGGGAGAACATATTTGCCAATGATACATCTGATAAAGACTTAATATTCAAAAAATATAAGAAACTCATACAACTTAACAAAAGGAAGGCAAAAAATCTAATTAAAAAATGGACAAAGGACCTAAATAGACACTTCTCCAAAATGGACATACAGATGGCCAAGAGACATATGAAAAAATGCTCAAAGTCACTGATCATCAGAGAGATGCAAATTAAAATGATAATGAGATATCACCTCATATCTGTCAGAATAGCTACCCTCAACAAATCAACAAATGACAAGTGCTGGCAAGGATGTGGAGAAAAGGGAACCCTAGTACACTGCTGGTAGGAATGCAGACTGGTGCAGCCATTATGAAGAACAGTATGGAGTTTTCATAAAATTAAATATGGAATTGTCATTTGACCCAATGATCCCACTTCTAGGAATATATCCTAATAAACCAATCAGAAAGAATATATGCACCCTTATATTCATAGCAGCACAATTTACAATAGTGAAGATCTGAAAAACAGCCCGAGTGCCTATCAGTGGCTGAGTGGATAAAAATGCTGTGGTACATTTACACCATGGAATACTATGTAGCAGTAAAAAAGGGTTCTGAGTGTTGCTGACAATCTTTGGCATCCCTTGGCTTGTAGACATGTAACTCCAATTTCTGCTTCGAACTTCACATGGCCATCTCCTCTATCCATCTTAATTGAGCATTCACTTCACTTCACTTCCTTGCATGTACATGTATGTACAAATTTCTCTCTTATTTAAGGACACACATCATATTGGATCTAGGTTCCACTGTAATCTCTTACCCTTTGAGATAGCATGGATAGACCTGGAGAGTATTATGCTAACTGAAATAAGCCAGTCAGGAGCATGGAACAGACTGTCCAATCTCAGACGGAAGGCAGGGGTGAGTGGGTGGGTGGGAAGAGATCAACCAAAGACCTTATA
>NW_005370140.1:250388-258472 GCF_000412655.1 Myotis brandtii
ATATATACTAATATATATATATGTATATACATATATACATATGTATATATATATGTATATTTTCCATGGACACAGACAATAGTGTGGTGAAGGCCTGGGACTGCGGGCAGGGGTTGGCTAGAAAGGTCAATGGTGGCGGGGGGGGACATATGTAATACTTTTAACAATAAAGATTAAAAAAAAGAAATTGGAGGATATGGGACTGGAGAAGAAAACGCTTCTGTTTGATTACTTTCTGTACGCCTTTCTATAAGCTTTCTTATTAGCATAACACTGCACACTGGAGTGGTGTCTGTAGTAAACATCCACTCCAGCGTGCAGTCTTATTAGCAGCTTGTTATTAGCAGTTTATTATGCACTGCAGAACCCAAAATATGGCTGGATGACTGCCAGTGAATGGGTACACCTGGAAGATGGTCCCACCTTTTAGGCCACATGACAGAGCACCTGACGGAAATGTGTATACAGTCTTACCACTAGTGAAGCTTGGTAGACTGATCCAGCAACTTTAGAACATCCACTCTATCTGTCCTTGGCCCACTTTCTACTGCACAAAAGCAGTGTAAACAAACAAAACATGAAACATCAGCAATTGCCCTACTTGGTCAAATAGAGACCATAGTTAATTCATGCCTTAGAAGTGCTTTTATTCCTTTCAACTGGAATTATATGATTTTATTCTCTGCATTAATATAGCTAACAAACTCACCAGATCCATGATAGGGCAAAAATGTCATGAAGTATGTTTACAGTACAATCAGTATATTGAGTTCCTATGCCCCAGAGAAATCTAGGCTGAAAATATTTTAGAATAACTTGTATCTCTAACAAGATTTTATAAAACTTTACAATTGACAGGTTCTAAAGGAAGAAAATTATTGTTTCACCTATGCATGCTGAGTTAGACAGCTCAACATTTCAAAGTTGATAGCATGGTGAGAAATCATGAATTCCCCAAATGCCCTTTAGTGTCAAAGGTATATGGGCCATTATTGAAAAACTAGAAGCATAGAGTGCTTTTTCTTTCTGGGGAAGGTCACACTTTACATTGGGGATGAAAGATATGGGAACAGTTGTTGCAAAGAACAAGTTTCCAGACTGTGGTTTATGATTCCATAATTGAAGGCTAGGGGCAGGCAAAGGACACATCCCATGGAAAACAAGAAAAAAAAATGAATTCCCAACATGACCCTGAATACTCAAAAGAAATTGCCTGGAGAGATGAATATAAGCACCCAGATAATACAGTGGAACCACAGAAAGAAAGAAAACTAGTGGAATAGAGACCTCCTCCCCAAAAAACAAAAAAGAGAAATCAGCAAGAAATGAGTTTAGGAAGGACACTCTCTGTAATTAATTTCCTAGGGCTGCCATAACAAATAACCACAAACTGAGTAGATTTAGAACAATAGTCGTGTGTTCTCTAGCAGTTCTGGAGGCAGGAAATCTGAAATCAAGATGTAATCATGATTGGTCCCTTCCAGAGGCTCTGAGGGAAAATCTGTTCCATGCTTCTCTTCTAGATTCTGGGGGCTGCTGACAATCTTTGGCATCCCTTGGCTTGTAGACATGTAACTCCAATTTCTACTCCAAACTTCACATGGCCATCTCCTCTGTCCATCTTAACTCAGCATTCACTTCACTTCACTTCCTTGCATGTACATGTGTGTGCAAATTTCCTTCTTATTATAAGGACACACATCATATTGGATTTAGGGTCCACTCTAATCTAGTATGACTTCATCTTAACTAGGTTATATCTTCAAAGACCCTATTTCCAAACAGAAATTTGGGGGGACACTATTTAACCCAGTATAATAGGCTCCTTGAAGATGAGGAGGCTAGATTTATCTTATTCACGTTGAGACCTTAGCATCATGTGGTAGGATACATACACACACTAAACAAACGAATTGTCCTAGCTTAATGCATAGATTAATAAACTGTATATATCAAATATATTTGATATCCTATATAATAAAAGCCTAATATGCAAATAGACCAAACAGTGGAATGACCGGTCACTATGATGTGCACTGACCACCAGGGGGCAGACGCTCAACACAGGCGCTGCCCCCAACCCACAGACCCCAGGCCAGCCAAAGCAGGTGCCAGCGGGGGCCCCTGATTGCCCTGCCAGTAACACCACAGAGGGAGGTGACCAGTGACAGTGGCAGGGGACAGGACAAGCCGGCAAGTGGGCAGCACCACCCCCTAATGGCCCCACCGATTGTCTCCCACAGTGGCGGTGCAGGTTGGGGCCAGCAAGCGGGTGTCACCAGGCCAGCCAAGGCAGGTGCCAGTGGGGCTCCCCCAGTCACCCCACCAGTCATCCCATAGATCGGCCTTGATCACCGACAGGCCTAGGGACCCTACCCGTGCAAGAATATCATGTACTGGGCCTCTAGTTTTCATATAAGATTAAAATATTATAAGTATTCCCAAGATTTGACTGGATAGAACTCATGACTAGAATTCATCAGGAGACAGTATATAGCAGGGGTCCTCAAACTTTTTTTTTTTTTCTTCATGGCCACTGCAGGCAGCCAAATCCTACTAAAGTCTATTCTTGACCTTCCTATAAATTGTCCTTGTCTCTTTGGAGCCATGTCCATGAAGGTGCAGGCATCATCTAAGTCCATTATACGTTATTGTGGGGGCTCCCGGTAGCAGGAGTGATCGCGAGCAATGTTACCAGCATCAGGCAGGTCGAGCACGCCGTAGCTTGAGCTTGAGCGGGTTGTGTTGATCTCGATCGACGCTCCATTTGGTGAGGAAGTCTTTCCGCTGACCAGACATGAGTGTAATGGACCCAGGTCGCGACGCCATCTACCTTGAGAGCGGTGGGGGTTGTCAGCACCACAGTGTAGGGACCCTTCCAACATGGCTCGAGGGTCTCCTGGCGGTGCCTTCTGACATAGATCCAATCTCCTGGTCTGTGCTGATGAGGAGTTGGGGTTGGGTCTGTCTCCTGGGTGGCGCCGAGGCGCAGCCAAATGTCCTCGTGCGCCTTCTGGAGCCCTCTCAAGGAAAGAGATAGTTCTTGCAGCAAGAAAGTCAGCTTTAAGGTTAGGAATGATAGGGGGTGGCCTGCCAAACATGATTTCATAGGGTCTAGTCTCATAATAACAACACCTCCTCAAGGTAGTGCTGTGGGAATGAAATGAGGCCATGCTGAGCTGAGAGCGGTGCCTGCCCCATAGCTAACACTCACAAGGCATTTGCTGTTCTCTTCCTTCCTCAGGCCTGACTAGCTGTCTCTTGCTCGCAAGGGGAAAGGAAGGTGGAGGGGCCTCCCCACCCACAAGTGAGCTCCTGAAGGCAGGGATCTCTGTCATTTTGTTCATGGCAAATACTGGAAGCTCGATAACTGTTTGTTGAATGAATGCATGACCCCTGCTTTGAGGCAGAGGAAGAAATTCAGGACAGGAGGCCCCTCACAGCTCGCTCAGACTCCTTCCCAACCCCAGCCATCTAGTCTGTTCATTCTTCTCATTTTTCCCAACTGTGTCCAAAAAACACCCAGACATGATCCTCAATGACCCCCCTTTATATTCTCACTCGTGCAAAGCTCGGGAATGGACGGTTGCTGTGGTCTAACCAGGAATGGCAGCTCTCTGAGGGGTAGGAGCAAATCCCGCCCCTGCGAGGGAGGGGCAGGGTCCGGATGTGTGCAAGGGCCCAGCTTCTCTTCTTTTTTAAATATATTTTATTGATTTCAGAGAGGAAGGGAGAGGGAGAGAAACATCAATGACGAAAGAGAATCTGATCAGCTGCCTCCTGCACGCCCTCTATACTGGGGATCCAGCCCTCAACCTGGGCCCTCAACCTGTGCCCTGACCAGGAATCGAACCCTCACCTCCTCGTTCATAGGTCAATGCTCAACCACTGAGCCACACCGGCCGGTACTGACTTCTCTTCTTGAATTTACCTCACAGTTGTAGGCTTGTGCGTCACTGACATCACTGTCCTTTTAGAGGAGGGGTCCTCAAACTTTTTAAACAGGGGGCCAGTTCACTGTCCCTCAGACCGTTGGAGGGCCGGACTATAGTTTAAAAAAAAACTATGAACAAATTTTTATGCATATTGCACATATCTTATTTTGAAGTAAAAAAACAAAATGGGAACAAATACAATATTTGTATTTGCATGTGGCCCGCGGGCCGTAGTTTGAGGACCCATGGTATCTAAAAGAAACATTTATTTTATTATTATTATTTTTTAAATCTTTATTGTTGAAAGCATTACATATGTTCCCTTTTGTCCCAGATTGGCCCCCTTCAGACTGCCCTGACCCCCTACCCTAGGCCTTCACCACCCTATTGTCTGTGTCCATGGGTTACATATATATCCATATAACGTCTTTGGTTGATTACCCCGATCCATCCACACTCCCCTGCCTTCCCTCTGAGATTACACACTCTTTTCCATGTTCCCATGTCTTTACTCCATTCATCAGTTTATTTTTGTTAATTATATTTAAAAAAAAAACATTTTAAAGATGGGTTTTAAAAGAGTATTCTAAGTCAAGGTGACAAATTCTTTTAACCAAACCTAGAACTTGAATATGGATGTTCATGGAGGAGATATAATTCTGAGGACAAGATAAGTAACAGAAAAACAGAAATAATGTGTTTGTGGCAACATTCCACAAACCATTTCGACAGAGGAAAGGATTAGTATTTCATTCCAAAGACATATCTACTTCACTTCTCTCCTCTGTACTTAACATCACAAGAAAAGAGGAAATTATGTTAATCAGTGGAAATTAGAAGAGTGCAGCAAAGCTCTCTAGAGAGTTCACAGTAACTGAGAAGTAAACACCAAGTAGACTTAGTCACGTATCCCCCTTTAGAATGGCAAATTAATCAAAGAGCGGAGAAAACATGCCCATTCTTTTGGCTATCTAGAGCAGTGATGGTGAACCTTTTGAGCTCAGCGTGCCAGCATTTTGAAAAACCCTAACTTAACTCTGGTGCCATGTCACATATAGAAATTTTTTGATATTTGCAACCATAGTAAAACAAAGACTTATATTTTTGATATTTATTTTATATACTTAAATGCCATTTAACAAAGAAAAATCAACCAAAAAAAATGAGTTCGCGTGTCACCTCTGACATGCGTGTCATAGGTTCACCATCACTGATCTAGAGGAAGAAGAGAATTCAAGAGAGACAAGCAATAGTGACTCCCCTAAGTCAGTGCCTGCCATATACCTGACACTTTATATGTTACTCTATTAATCTCTACTACAAGGCTTTAGGTTACAAAAGAGAATAGTCAGAAACAGACACCAGTCATGCACTATTCCAAACAATTATCAGTTCTTCTGGGCAGAACATCAGTCCCTGAGCTGACAAAAGGACAAAAACAGGGGGAAAGAAACCAAGGAAGACAATACAGGGGGAGATAAACAGAGACAGAGAGATGCAGAAACAAAGAGAGACAAAGAGATAAGAGAGGAAGAAGTCACACACACACACACACACACACACACACACACACACACACACACACACCAGAGAGAGAGAGAATGAATTATGAATATTTTCTCTGGCTCTGTGGCTTTTCTTTTTATTCTCCATCACAGGTTGGGTTATCCAGGAGGCAAACTCAGGCAAAGTTTAGCATGCAGAATACTTATTAAGGAGTATCTTATGGCTAATAACTGTGGAAGGGAAAAAGCTAGAAACAGGATTGAACACAGAAATCAACTTATGATGCAAGACCAACAGCCTCAACTGAGCCTGCAGGGAGTTTTGGAGTAACAATGGCCTTATAGAGTTGTCCCAATTGGTTGGAGATACCCAGACCTTTATACTCCTGCAACAATCACTCATTGGCTTATGTGCCATCCCAGAAAGAGGCGTGATCTTGGGCAGGGCAGGTCTGTGTAGCAGAGACCATTCCTGAATGACCTGACAGCTTCTTGCTGGCTACCAACAACACTCCCAGCAAGTGAGGCAGTAAGTTCTTCTTCGGAGAGGAATCTTAGTGACACATTAATGACACTGAACTCTCTAAGTGATGTTTTTTGAGAAACAGAAGTTGATAATATTAGCGTAGTCCAATTTAGTAATCATTTCCTTCATATTTAGTGAATTTTGTTTTCTACTTAAAAATCTTTCCATACCCAAACCCATGAGGACATTCTGCTATGTTTTCTTCACATCCAGATATATAATCTACTTGGAAATTGATTTTTGTGTGTATAGTGCGAGTCAGGTTTTATTTTTCCACATTGATTTCTAACTCTTCTCAGCTTCAATATATCAGATAAAAAGAATTGAATTGGTCACATAGTCACCAGGAGAAATCCAGATGACTCTTATGAATAGCTTAGGAAATATAGGAGAGAGTGATGGGGAAGAAATATTAACTAGAATGGATTCCATTTGAGACCCCTTCTCACATTTAAGTGGGAAGCACAACAGTTCTGATAAACCAATTGGAGACCTTTACTTGTAAGGATTAAATTAAAAGAAATAATTATAAAATGATAAACATATTCTAGAAGCTCAGTAAATGGTAGTTAATCATATTATTTTGGGGCTAGGGTCAGCCCCAACACATATCTACTTAGAACATTGTAGGTCATCACATTCTCATTTCAGTAAAACATATTTCATTGTTTCGTTTTTCTACAGAGAAAAAGCTCATTATTTTCCTCTTGTATCTTATTTTACCAAGGCCCTATAAAATCTGATAAGCTTTGACCAGTAGCCAGAACAACATTTTCTACACCTGTTCAGAAGCAGATAAACTGTGTGCTACCATTTCTAGGCACAGACAAATGGCAATTCATTGACTCCAGAGTGGAAAGTGGCCAGCATAATCACCACCATCACCAACTTTCAAACACTTTGCCAAATACATTCTAATCAGGTCAGTAATGCAAATGATTAATGAAGACTCTTTGCTTCCAAAGTACATATGCCCATAAGGACATTCTCAGTTCAAATGCATTTTCCTTCACTAGAGTAACAGTTAATCAAAATATGTCTAAAGGGCCCAACGCATACATTATGACACCTCCCTTATCTGGGAGATTCTGACTGTTCTCCTACTTCCAATCAGAACAGTCTTCTTCAACCTCACAGCCCAGGCTTTGTTCGGCAGTTTTTTTAAAAGAACTGTGCATCAGAGAGAATGTGTTCAACAGCAAGTAACAACAAAAACTAAAACTGCTTGCACCATTTTGACATTTATTACTTATTAACAAGAAGCTGGGTTCGTTAGCCAACTTCTCAGAATCATTAAAGACCCAGGTTCCTTTCAACCTCCCACTCCATCATCCTCAGGGTATCGACTTGCATCCCGAGGCATGCAGCTTCATGGTTGCAATCCTTCAGACAAAATATATGTAAATGTCAACATTCAAAACTTCCTTTGTTTGATTCTAACTTTTTATTTTTTTCAATTACAGTTTACATTCAATATTACTTTGTATTAGTTTTAATTGTTTGGCATAATGGTTAGACAATTATATACTTTATAAGCTGTTTCCCCTGATATTTTCAATATCCAGCAGACACCATACATAGTTATTACAAAATTATTGACTATGTTCCCTATGCTGTACTTTACATCCCTGTGACTATTTTGTAACTACCAATTTGTACTTCTTAATCCCTTCACCCTTTTCACCCAGACCCCCAACTGCAATTCCCCTCTGGCAACCATCTACTCATTTTTTAATCAGAGACAAAAGTCTTTCCCCAGTACCCCATCTAGTAGATGTCCTCATACAGCTCACTGTTCTGGGACACATGCTCACCCTTAGTTCAGTCACTGGTAAAATGGAAAGAATGGTCAAAATTGATTTATATCTATCATGATTATGATTGATTACCTAAGACCAGGCAGACTGTCCCTCAAACAATTTGGGGGGTCTGATAGCAAGGAGGGAAATCTAATAGTTATTGGGTCAACAACAATATGTGTCTACCAAAAACACCTTATTATAGAAACAAAATTTTAAGCCTAGAAAAAAAAAAGTCAAAATTCCAGTGGTGATTATCTTTGGATGACAGGATTGTGTTGTGTGTGTGTGTGTTGGGGGGGGGGGGGGTTTTTTTTTT
>NW_005370140.1:261443-262906 GCF_000412655.1 Myotis brandtii
GCCTTCCCCTGATCAGCCCGGTCGACTCCTACAAAGGGAGGCCAGACTGTGGCTTAGGCCTGCTCCCCAAGGGGAGCAGGGAGCAGGTAGTAGGACATCCCCTAGGGCTCCCAGTATGTGATAGGGGGCAAGCTGGGCTGAGGGAACCCCCTCCCCAGTGCACAAATTTTTGTGCACCGGGCCCCTAGTTATATTTATAAACTAGAGGCCCAGTGCACGATTTATAAACTGTCCGGCAGTCAAACATCCCTCTCACAATCCGGGACCACTGGCTCCTAACCGCTTGCCTGTCTGCCTGATTGCCCCCTAACTGCTCCCCTGCTGGCCTGATCATCCCCAACTGCCCTCCCCTGCTGGCCTGATCACCCCTAACTGCTCTCCTCTGCCAGCCTGATCCCCCTAACTGCTCTCCCGTGCTGGCCTGATCGCCCCTAACTGCCTCTGCCTTGGCCTCGCCACTATGGCTTTCTCCAGAAGGATGTCTGGAAGGTTGTCCAGAAAACCTCTGGTCTAATTAGCATGTTACCCTTTTATTAGTATAGATTTTCTATAATAATAATGTATTGCCTTTATAATGAATGAAAACACTTCCTTGGGATAAAAAATGCACCTATAATTTCCACAACCTACCAAAGAAGCTGAAAGGCAAACATTTTAATATCCAACCAACTCAGAATTACCTTGAGACCCCTCAAAACAGCATAAGAATGAATCCAAATGAGAGAGGAACTGTGTGTCCCCTTCAAGGCTCATCACTGTCACCAATGCACACTTGGGAAGTAGAGTCAGGCTGCTTCTAGTAACCCTTCACTGATACCCCTGGAGTCTATGGATAGCCTATCATCTTAAGTATATAAGCTGTGGCCATATGCTCAGCACTGGTATCTTTAGAGAACAATTCTGACTGTAATTTTTAGTAAGAACAATTAATTGCCATCTGTCTGCATAGCAGAGACCCAGATGGGTTTATTACTGGAATGGCTTTCTATGTGGATGGACAGTGACAAACTAGTCAGAACTGTTTTCTGGTGGTACTAACCCTGAAATCTTAAATTCAGCCTTAGAATGACTTGTGCTTTGTCAGTGTACCTGAGTTATAGGAATAGAAAAAATGGTAGAGAAGAGAAAGAGAGCACGTGATCTCAGGGCCATGGTCTAGCTCTGACTCCAAAAACATCTCTGACTCCTGCTGTCACTGTGGGGGTTTTCAGTGCCAAATAATATGGGGTCCTCTGGAGAGAATAGCTGGATATCCTTTACCTTGAAAAAGTGACTCTAGAACTAAAAAGGTCTCACAGGGTGTCATGTGAAGGACAGAACCAAACAAAGCAGCAATTATAACTAAAATACTTGGTGTACTGTTATTTGGAATTTAGCAATACATCTTCACTACTATATTAATAACAATAATTTCAATGTATTTGGTTCATAGTAGCATCCCAAACTTTGTGCTAAGATTATAT
>NW_005370140.1:262942-270458 GCF_000412655.1 Myotis brandtii
TATATATTTCCATTTAATCCTCATAGAAGCTCTATAAAGAAGAATTCGTCATTTAACCAATGAAGAAACAGTCCTAGATAGAATTAAATAATTTCTCAAGATCACAGACTTAGAATATGACTCAACTAAGTTTTGAAATCTTCTCTAACTCCAGCTTTTATGCATTTAATCATAACTATTTCCTGAAACTACCATCTCAAAAAGTGAGCAACCAATCAAAAGGCAGAGTAATCTTCAAGAGCTGAGATCACAGCAACTATTACAAATGTAGTAAGATCTCTATAGGTACATTAGGGACTGAAAGGAATGAAGACCTGTGGGAATCTAATGCCGAGACTACACTCTGTAACATCCTTTCCTAGATGCAAATGATTTTAAAATACAACAACCATATTTCTCACGAGACCAATGCCTAAATCATCTCAGGGCTTTGTGACATCCTCAGTATTGATAAAAATGATGACACAAACACCCTGGAAATTTAATGAAAATTACGTTACCCAAAGATAATGGTGATGGCAAACCCCAGATGCATTCCAGTCTTTCTTATATTTTATACTTACAGTCCAGTCTCTGCAGGAAATAATTATGTCTCTTTTTCTGATATATTAGCTACAGCAGTGAAAGCTGTAATTTTCCTAGATTGCCCCAAGGCAATTCAGGAGTAAAGGCCTTAAAGGATGACCAAGCAGAGAACAAATAACAATTTAGAAGCTGCTGCAATGGAGTTAGAAGTAGAAGCAAACAGACTGCCAAGCTGAAGTGGACGTGAGTTTAAAATATACCTCTCCTGGATTTATGTTCTGCACAAACATAAATTGATTACTTACAGGAGTTATGACAAACTTTATATTGAGCACTTACTATATATAAGTCTCTGTTCTGGGCATTGTGGATAGGGAAGATGGTCACACTGGTTACACTGCTTCCCAAACATAAAGGTCCCAATTTTAGAACTATAAATATAAAACGTGTACATTTTAACTTAACATGTTTTTATTATGAATGAGCTTGAATATGTGTTCAAAATAGTAAAAGCCATTAGTAGACTTCTTCTACATCCAACCATAACCGAGTAAATGGTGTTGAATTTGTCTTTCTAGTCATATAATTAGAAAACAGAAAATTATATGTGGAAAATTTGTTTTATGATATTGGACAATATATCATTAACAAATGTAAACAACGAGAGAGAAAAAAATCAATGTGAGCCATGAATTTCTGCTTGGAGGTGTTATCTGAACCACGGTGCAAGGAGGGGGAGCCCAGGGTGGTCTCACTGAGCTGAGGAGACAAGGACTAAAGTTTACAGAGGATGAGATGGTTGGGATTTGCAGGACACATTATTGGAAAAGATCAATTTATATATAAATATCTCTAATAATCTGCATGGGATTTCTCTCAAATCTATTACTGAATATTATATATGCTTCCAAAGCAAGCACTCTATCACTGAATATTAATGTGAGAATGTATATAGTCAAACTCAAAAGGCTGAGACTTTCCAGTTTTATCTAGTCTGAAGGAGAGATGTTTTAAAAACAGGAATACAATAAAGATTCCCAAAATGATGACACCTTGAAAGTAAGGTCCAACCACCTGCCAAAACAAAGTTTTAAAACAATCCTCCAGGAAAACAGCTTAGGTAAAATGAGGTACTAATAAAACTCAAACCCTCATTTGCCACAGAAACATTAAAATAAACTAGAAGCTGGTTAAGACTAACCTTATAAACTCTCTGGAAAACAAAGTTCTGCCGGAACTACTAAATGAACATAAATACAGAAAACACTACTTTCAAACCAGGGGAAGCCTTGTGGCTTTTTTTTTTTTTATTCAACTGTGTCCCACTCATTCTCTGGTACAGTGAGGTATTGGTCTAGAGAAGGTGGTATCCTAGTCTGCAATTTCCTCTCTGAAAAAAGAGGGAGTAAAATAGACCTTCTCTTCAACATTCTAACCTATATGGGAGCTGTCTGTTAAGGTTTGAGCGCTATCTCTCCTAATTTGGATCTCAAGCAGGAAAAGTGGCAGGCATTAGTCATGAAAACTGTGGGGGCATTACAAACCCACAGATGCTGGGTCAAATTATTGATGGAGACATAAAATAGAATATCTAAAGCCCTAAGGAGAAGTTGGGGTGACATTCTTTAGAAAATTAAGACATGCAGAAGTATACCATGTATATCACGTAATTGAAAAAAACACACATATGCCAAGGTAAGCACATGTTTAGAAAAAAACCCAAAAGGCGTTAAGCTTTTACCTTAGGCTGATATCTAGGATCAGACCATGTTTAGCTAATTAGTGAATGATAGCTCAGTACAGAGCCAGTCTGCATAGACTAGCATCAATGGCTGTTTTTATCAATTAAAAAAAAAATCACAAGTCATACAAAGAAATAGCAGAACATGGCCTACTCAAATAAAGAAAATTATTTGGCAGAAATTATCATTGAAGAAGCACAAGCATAGGACTTATAAGACAAAACATTTTTTAAAACTGTTTTAAGCCCTAACTGGTTTGGCTCAGTGGATAGAGCGTTGGCCTGCAGACTGAAGGGGCCCAGGTTTGATTCCGGTCAAGGGCATGTACCTTGGTTGTGGGCACGTCTCCAGTGGGGGGTGTGTAGGAGGCAGCTGATCAATGTTTCTCTCTCATCGATGTTTCTAACTCTCTATCCCTTTCCCTTCCTCTCTGTAAAAAATCAATAAAATATATTTTAAAAAACCTGTTGTAAATATACTCAATGGGCTAAAGAAGGAAATAAACAAAGAACTCAAGAAAATCATGAAAATGATATATGAAAAATAAATGACTATCAACAGAGAAATAGAAAGTATATAAAAAGGGACCAAAAAGAAATTCGGAACTGAAAATAAATAAATAAATAAACAAACAAATAAATAAATAAATTGATAATTTACTCAAGGGATTCAATATCAGATTTGAGCAGGTAAAGGAAAGTATTAATGAGCTTAAAGATAGAGCACTTAAAATTACTGAGTTTGAGTAACAAAAAGAGAAGAGAATGAAGAAAAGTAAAGAGAACCTGAGACTTGTGTAACAGCATCAAGCTGACCAAGGTACACATTATAAAAGTTCAAAAAGAAGAGAAAGAGAAATAGCAGATAGGTTATCTAAAGAAATAATGGCTAAAGTTTGATGAAAGATTTGACTCTACTCATTGTGCTTCTTATAAAGCACGATTAAATCAAACATTTGAAAGATAGAGACAAAGAGAGAATCTTAAAGATATCAAGATAAAGCAACTTGTCATATACAAGGGATTTTCAATAGGTTATTAGCAGATTTCTCAGCAGTAACTTTACAGGTCAGAAGGCAGTGAGATGATATATTTAATGTGCTAGGTAGGAAAACTGACAACAAAAGATTCTATATCCAGCAAAACTGTCCTTCAAAAATAAAGAAAAAATTAATACTGTTCTCAGATAAAGAAAAATTGTGATTTTATTATGACTGGACCTGCCATACAAGAAATGCTTAAGGGAGTCCTTCAGGTTAAATGGAAAGATGCTAGATGTTAACTTGAAGTCATAAAGAATCCTAGTTAGTTTGGCTAAGTGGTTAGAGTATTGGCCCGAGATAGATGAAGGGTCACAGGTTCAGTTCTGGTCAAGGGCACCTACCTCAGTTGCAGGCTGGATCCCTGGCCTCAGTCCTGGTGTGTGCGGGAGGCAACCAATTGATGTGTCTCTCTTACATTGATATTTCTCTCTCTGTGTCTCTCCCGCTCCCTTCCACTCTCTCTAAAAAAATCAATGGGAAAATAGCCTTGAGTAAGGATTTTAAAAATAACAATAAGACATATCAAGATATAAAGATCTCTAGTAAAGATAAATAGAAGGGAAAATATTAAAACCAATATTATTTTGATTTGTACCTCCTTATTTTCTACAAGATTTAAAAGAAAAATGCATAAAAAGTAATTATATAAATCGATGTTACTGGGTACAGAATGTAAAAAGATGTAATTTGTAGCAACAATAAAAAGGTGGGAAAGAGTGCTACATAGTAGATTTTATATATGATGGAAGTTAAGTTGGTTTCAATTCAAAATAGATTGTTATAATTTTATGATGTTATATAGTCCTCCTGGTAACCATGACAAACATAGCAACAGAATACTCACAAAAGAAAATAAGAAGAAAATCAAAACATGTCGCTAAATAAATGAACATAAAGAAAAAAAGTAATGGAAGAAATGAAAGAGAAACTGTAAAACAAAAAACATACAAAAAACAAATTACAGAATGGCAGAAGAAAGTCCTTCCCTCTAAGTAATTGCCTTAAGTATAAATAGGTTAAATTATACTATCAAAAGACAGATTGTACTAAAATCTATTAGTGAACCATCTATGTGCTATCTATAAGACATTCCTTTTACATCTAAGAACAATAGTAAATTAAAAGTGAAAGGATCAAAAAAAGATATTCCATACAAATAGTAATAAAAAGAAATCTGGTAATAAAAAGATATCAAAATTGACTCTAATTCAAAAACTGTTACAAGAGACAAAGAAGGGCATTATCCTATATAATAAAAGGATAATATGCAAATTGACCCTAATGGAGGAACGACCAAAATGACTGGTTGGTATCATGCACACTGACCACCAGGGGGCAGATGTTCAATGCAGGAGCTGCCCTCTGGTGGTCAGTGCGCTGCCACAGGGGGAGCTCCGCTCAGCCACAAGCCAGGCTGATGGCTGACAGAGCAGCAGTAGTGGTGGGAGCCTCTCCTGCCTCCACAGCAGTGTTAAGGATATTCGTGGGGAGCAGGCCAAAGCTGTCAGTCAGACAGCCCCCTAGGGTTCCCAGGCTTCCAGAGGGATGTCTGAATGCCAGCTTAGGCCTGACCCCCCTGTGAGAGGGCACAGGCCTGGCTGAGGGATCCCCGCAAGTGCATGAATTTTCATGCATCGGGTCTCTAGTATAATGATAAAAAGGATTACTTCACCAAGAAGTTATAACAGCAATAAACATATAAGCACCAGAGTTACTAAATATATGAAGCAACCACTGATAGAATTAAAAGATGAAATAGCTTTACCATAATAGTTGGAAACTTAAATATCCCACTTTCAATAATGGGTAGGACAACCAGAAAGAAAATCAGTAAGGAAACATAGAATTTGAACAATACTATAAAACAATTGGACATATAAACATATACGGAACACTCCATTTAACTATAGAATATACGTTTTTCTCAGTGCACATGGACCATTCTCCAGAATAGAACATATGTTAGGTAACAAAACAAGTCTTAATAAACTTAAAAAGAATGGATCACACAAAATATCTCTTCCAATTACAATGAAGGACAGCTAAAAATCAAAAGCAGAAGAAAAATAAGAATATCCACAACAATTACATAAATATTAGCAACACACATTTAAACACAATGTGTCTTAGAAGAAACTCACAAGAATAAAATCACAATAAATTAGAAAATACCTTTACACAAATGAAAATAAAAACAAAACACAAAAATGTATGGGATGCTGGGAAGGTAATGCTAAAAAAGAAATTTACATTATAAAAGAAGAAATATCTCAAATCAACAATCTAGTGTTTTACCTTAAAGAACTAGAAAAAGAAAACAGACTAAACTCAAAGCTAGCAGAAGAGAAAGATTATATATTAAAGCTAAATAATATATAGAATTGAAGAACAATAGAGAAAATTAACAAAACCAAAAGTTTATTCTTTGAAAAGACCAATAAAATTGGCTAACCCCTGTTAGATCAACTAAAAAAAAAGAGATAAGACTCAAATTATGAAAATCAGAAATAAAAATGAGGACATACTACTGATCTTACAGAAATAAAAAGGATTATGAGTGATTACTATGAGAAATTATACACCAAAAAGTTGGATAGCCTAAATGAAATAAACAAATTCATAGAAACATACAATCTACCACGACTGAATCATGAAGAATGAAAAATTGGAATACACCTATAACTAGTAAGGAGATTGAATCAGTTACCAAAAGCCTCTTAACAAAGAAAAAAAAGTCAGGATGGCATTACAGGAAAAGAAAGGTAAGATTTTCTTCTTTTTTACAGTTGTTTAATATTCCATCATGTTAATATACCATAGCTTCTTTATCCACTAATCTACTCATGGGCACTTGCCTTTGCCCATTTTTAAACTGAGTTGTGCTTTGCATTGTAGGAATTCTCCACATATTCTGGATATTAATCTCATTTCAGATATATGATTTGTAAATATTTTCTCCCGTTGTGTGGGGTTTCTTTTAATCTTTCTTTTTAGTGCCTTTTGATATACAGAAGTTTTAATTTGAAGTTTTGATTTGAAGTTTATTTTTTTCTTTTGTTGGCTACACTTTTTAGTGTCATACCTAAGAAATCATTGTACCCTTTGTGAGAGCATGGATAAACCTGGAGAGTATTATGCTAAGTGAAATAAGTCAGTGAAAGAAAGAAAAATACCATATGAATTTACTTATATGTGGAATCTAATAAACTAACAAACAAAATAGAAACAGACTCATAGATACAGAAAACAGAGTGATTGCTGTCAGAGGAAAGGGATAGGAGGGCTGGGTAAAAAAGGTTAAGAGATTAAGAAAAAAAAACTCATAGAAAACAGTATGCTAATTACCAGAGGGAAAATGGGGTGGAGGGAGGTAGAATAGGGTAAAAGGGGATAAATAATGATGGAAGGAAACTTGACTAGGAGTGGTGAACATGCAATATAATATATAGATGGTGTATTATAGAATTGTACACTTGAAACCTATTTAATTTTATTAACCAACTAGAAGCCCGATGCACAAAATTCATGCAAGAGTAGGCCTTCACAGCTGCAGCTGCCTCGATCCCTCCCTCGCAGCTGAGGCAGCTGCCTGGATTCCTCCGTTGCAGGTGTGGGTGGCTGCCTGGATCCCTCCCTCACAGCTGCAGTGGCTGCAGTCCTGGCTTCATTCTGGAAGGACGTCCGGAAGGACGTCTGGTCTAATTAGCATATTATACTTTTATTATTATAGATGTTACCCAGGACATTCAATTAAAAACAACAACAACAATAAAAAATCGTTTTGGAAATCAGCTGGAAATGGTGAGATTATTATGTAAGAAAGTTGACAATTTGAGAATGTAAGGGGGTGTTTTAGTTTAGATAATTAGCTTTAATATTCATTTGGCCATGTTCCAGATACTTAACTTTATCCTTAGTCTCCTCATTTGTAAAATAGAATAAAATATATTCCTGGCAGCATTGACAGAATATAAATGTCCTTGGAAGAAGTCTCTTAATAAATACAAATACCTCCACTGAAAAAAATTTTAAAAGGAAAATGTAAAAAAATAAAGAAAAATAAGCAAAGGACTTGAACAGACATTTCTCCAAAGAATATATATAAATCGTCAATGAGCATATGAAAAGATGCTCAACATCAATAGTTACTAAGAAAATGCAAATTATCAGTATGGGAGAAAATATTTGCTAATGATACATCTGATAA
>NW_005370140.1:274240-281196 GCF_000412655.1 Myotis brandtii
CATGAGTGGGGGAGGTGGGTGGGAGGGCAATGGGAGGATAAGGACACATATATAATACCTTAATCAATAAAGAAATTTTAAAAATAAAAAAATAAAAATAAATAAATAAAAGAGATGAGTGGATAAACAAAACACTGCATATATATACAATGGAATTTTATTCAGCCTTGAAAAAATTCTAATTCATGTTACAATTATAAATAAGTCTTGAAGGTATTATGCTATGTGAAATAAGTCAGATACAAAGAACAAATATTGTATGATTGCACGTACATGAGGCACCTAGAATATTCAAATTCATAGAGACAAAGGAAAATGGTGGTTACCGGGAGTTGAGAGGGTTATTGTTTAATGGGTACAGAGTTTTGGATGGGTTGATATAAAAGTCCTAAGTGGATAGTAGTGATGGTTGCACAGCAGTGTGAATATACTTAATGCTACAATAAAAATAAAGTTTTAAGTCCTCAAATGGATTGAGATGATTAAAAAAAAAAAAAAGCTACCAAATCATCCTTTAAAACTCTTTAAAGAGCCCAGCCAGTGTTTCTCACTGAGGACCAAGAACCAGGAGGTCACGGTTCAATTTCCAGTCACGGGACATTCCCAGTTGTGGGCTCAATCCTCAGTAGGGGATGTGCAGGAGTCAGGTGATCAATGTTTCTCGCTCATCAACTTTCTATCTTTCTATCCTTTCCCCTTCCTCTCTCTAAAATCAATAATTTTTTTTAAAAAAACAACTCTTTAAAGAAAGACCAACAACATAGAGACACAATATTGACAATGCCAATCATCTGATCCATTTACTAGGCATGCAATGAAAGCAGGGAAACAGGACCCATTAGCAGGGAAAAATATCAGGAAACATAAGAAAATCAATAAATAAAAGATTATGTAATTATCCAACTAGGACTTTAAAAGCACTCATAATTTTTCTCAAGGATTTAAAAAAAGAATATACTATCAATCCCCAGAAGGAAAGTAGGGGAGAGAAGGGGTAAGGAGAAGAGATCAACCAAAGGACTTGTATGCACGAATTTTAAAAAAATAAAAAAATAAAAATATATGTACATAAAAAAATTAAAGAAATAAAAAAGAACCAAATGAATCATTCAGAGATAAAAATATCTATAATATCTGAAATGAAAAAATTATTGGATGGTATCAATAGCAGTTTAGATATTAAAGAATAAATTATTGATGAACTTGAAGAGAACACAATAGAAACTATTTAAATGGAAGCACAGAGAGAAAAAGGCTGAAAATAGAAATGAATAGAGCTCTGTGGCCTGTGTAACAATTAGTGATCTAACATGTATTCATTGAAGTACCAGTAAGCAAAGGCAAAAACTGGACAAAAGAATGGAGAAATATTTTCTAAAATGATGAAAATAATAAAACCACACATCCAGAAAACTCAATAATCTCTGGAAGGATAAACATAAGAACCCCCCACCAAACATATTTATAATCAAATTTTTGAAAACCAAAGATAAGTAGACAATCTTAAAAGCAGTTTTAGGAAAACAGAAACATTTGTTATATGAGAGCAATGATAAATTAAAACCACTATTATTATCTCATCAGAAACAATACAAGCCAGAAGATAATGGAACAATATGTGTAACATTATGAAAGGAAAAAATCAACTTAGAATTTTATATCCAGCAAAGAATATACATCAAAAAAGAACGGAGGGGCCACCAAGATCTTGGTTTCTAAATACTCCACTAAAATAACCAAAGCTCCTTTGAAAACTATTTGATTCTACTTATGGCACAGGGAAAACACATAATTATCCTCTTCATATAAATAAATAAACAAACAAACAAACAAATAAGAAAGAGAGAAAGAGCAATGCTTTCTTACAAAAGAATTTGAATTCTTATAGAAGGAATAGAAATAGCACCATTAGAAAATCACAGTAATAATTGCTGTTGGCAAGACCCACAAAAGAATGCTGAAATTAGTGGGTGAAAATTTAAAGAGAAACAGAATATTTGAATATTGTTGAGGGTCTCCTCAAAAACATTTATTAATTAAAAAGGGGAAAATATTAACTTTACACTGGAGAAACCTGAAAAACACCACATTAACCAAATAATAAAGTTAACCTTTAAGACGTACTGACATCATATCATGCACTCATAAGGCCACATCACCTCTGCACTACTGTTGCCAAAAATGTACAATAGCAATGTAATCATCAGAAAATACCAGATAAGCCCAAATTGAAAAGTATTTTATAAAATACCTGACCAGTAATGTTCAAAAGTGCCAATGTCATGAAAGACTGAAGAAAAGGTTATAGTTTGGGAGAAGACTATAAAGACATCACAGCTCAATGCAATGTCAGATATTAGGTTGGATCTTGAAATGGGGGGAAAAAAAGAATATTAGTTTAAAAATTAGGATAATAATATTATACCAATATTAATATCTTCTTTTTTGTTAATCCTATAGTTTTGTAAGATGTCAATATTGGAGGAAGTTGGGTGAAGGACATATAGGAGTTAACTGTTCAGTTTTGGACAATTTCTGTGGGTTTAAAACTTCTTCAAAATAGAAAGTTCAAAATAAAGCATGGGCTCTGGAAGCATACTCCCTGGATGGAATTATAACTCTGCTCCTTACTAAGTTGTGATGTTAGAAAATTTGCCTAATCTTTTGATGCCATAACCGAGAATGAGACTAACAACATTTACCTCAAATATTTGGTAAGAAAAATAAATAAGCTGGTACTTGTAAAACACACATAACAGTATTCAAACCTTAGCTATTATTGAACACTTATTTTGGTCCTGCAGAAACCATAAATTTTCATGTAGTACTTTCATCTGTGGTTTATTTTATTTTACTTAGATACAACCCCACAACCAAACTATAAAAAGTTTGCCTATATTTTTACCCTGAGACTTTTATAGTTCATTTTTTTTAAGTTTAAAACATTGGTTCATGTGGAATTTATCTAAATGTCAGAAGTGAGTTTCAAGCCCACATTTTTTTTTTACAGATGGCCAGCCATTTGTTGTAACATCACTTATGAAATAATACATTGTTTTTCATGGGCCAATCTTTATGCTCAGCAGCACACTAGAACATAAAAATCTTTCAGCTACTTCTGCTTGGCCCCTATACCTTCAACCAGAGTTTAGCAAAAATGGTGTATGGTGAACAATATTAACAAGCAAACTTGAGCAGACCATAGAATCCCATGAATGCTGTTACAAATATCAACTGACCCATAAATACACAGTTTCTATAGTAAATATGAAACTACTCCTTCTGAGGATACCAGTGAATTGCCCATCTCCACATCTGACAGCCTCTTCTCATATTTATGGGTCAGTTGATATTTATAACCGCGTTCATGGGATTCTACAGTCTGCTCAAGTTTACGTGTTCCTAAGAGGCAGAGCCTGAGACTAGAATTCTTGTTCAAGTGGTTGATTGGTAACCTGCTTGCATGAGAAAGAAGTAAGGAAAGCAGAATAGGGAAAAGCATGCTAAGTGAGGATATATATGAGGCTGCTATTAGTGGTAGCACCTTTACTTGAGGTCACAAGCCTCTTGTACCCCTATATGATTCAGTTATTGGCTGCCGGTTTTCCCTGGAGATGAGGCTGGAGATATATCTTTTTCAAAAAATGGTTTCTGTTCAGTCGAGGACAATGATCTAGGGAAAAGGCAGTCCATTTCCAGCCTACATAACTGCACCTAGGCCTACTCCTCTACCCTTACTCAATCTGGTCCATCCTATCTCTCACTAATCCCTTGAAACTATGCTTCTTACCATTGCTATTTCCTCAGTTCAAGCCCGTATGTGTCTTAACTGTGCTATTGAATAAGCTCCCACCATGATCTCTCTTTCAATTGTCTTTTCCTTCAAATTTTAACTTCAAAAAGCTTCTTCCAAAAACAAAAATTCGGTCATGTTAATTCATCAATTAAAATCATTTAATAATTCCCCATTATCTATAGAATAAAATCTAAACTTGTTAATACAACTATAAGATATTTTTCATGATAACATTCTCCTTTCTTGTTTCAACTCTTACCAGACAGCTTGTTTATACCCCATCAAGCCATGTACTTTTAATACATTTATGCCTTCTCATGTGTCAAAAATGGCCTTCCTTGGGCAATTTCTGCTATAATTTCAAGACACAATTCATAAGTTACATGCTCTTTTGAAGGCTTCACTCTTTACCTGTACATACCTTTAGTATAGAGTGTGTCTTTACCTATGCATACCTCTTGTGTTGCATGTTATATATTTTTATATATATTATCCCCTCACTTGTCTGTGAGTTCCTGGAGACTAAGAACTTGTCTTAAATATAGCCAGCCTAGCAGAATCCAGCCTGTAGTGAAATGAATCAGTTGTATGGTCATTGTGTTCTCTAAGATAAAGTCTAAAATTCTCAGGCAATGAAACCACTAAATCTTAAAGTGAAATTATAATGGATTCTGAAGCCTTTAATCAGGGATCCAAACTCAAATGCATTCAGGGGTCAGGCAGGTCACAGAATGGTGTGAATTAGCTGTAAGTAATGATCAGGGAGTGATGAAGCCAGAAACAAATTAATGGAGATCTGCCCTGCCTAAGAGTAACCACAGAACTATTTAAAACTAGAGGCCTGGTGTACGACATTCATGCACTGAGGGGGGAAGTCCCTCAGCTAGGCCTGTGCCCTCTCACAGTCCCGGGCCCCTCAGGGGATGTCCGACTGCACTGCCCCGTGGGAGCACACTGACCACCAGGGGGGTAGCTCTTGCATTGAGCGTCTACCCCTGGTGGTCAGTGCACATCATAGCCACCTGTCATTCTGCTGTTCGGTCGATTTGCTTATTAGGATTTTATTATACAGGATAAACATAAGTATATCATACTGATTAGTTAAAGCACAAGTGTAGCCCTCATGTGTTGTGAGGTCCTCAAATGAGAGAGCCCTGATCTACCACCTGCTAGGACTACCTTATCATGTGCAGTTATGTATAAGTGTGTGCATTCATATACTCTAAACATTTTTCAATCAAATCCAAGTCAGTTTGTGTGACCTGAAATCATATGGCTCATGTCTCATTTAGCTCACATATGCGAAACAGAATAGCCTGCTCAGTTTATCTCAAGCAGTTGCTAATTTTAAGCTGAAAGAGAACTTGAGTTTCATGTAATTTTGGGACATTTACAAGACTTTGTATAGGGCAGCGTGAAACAAATATGAGATTTGAAATCAAATAACATGCATTTTCATCCAGGAACCTGACTCTTACAAGATGTCTTTGACAGACTATATAATTTTTCTGAGCCTCAATTCTCTTACCTGTAAAATGGGAATGTTAATATCTATTTTACAGTGTCACTGGGAACATTACATGAAAGCATCAACTATAAAAGCAATGCAGTGTTTGGCCCATGATAAGTGCTGGATAAATTGTATTTAAGTCTGAATAGGAACCTTGTTTATTTATATCCAAAATCTGGAGAAAAGCCCACAATACATGTTTCTGCTGCCAAACATATACAGTAATGGGATGTTATTTGAAAAATTCTTTGAGAGCCTTAGAGAATGTTTTATAGTGAATACTAAGCATGATCCTAGAGAAAATATTTGCAAACCCATCTCCATGGGAGAATGTTGACATCTAAAGCCTTTTTTGCTCCTGGACATTCTCCAGGATATCTTCATTTCCTTCATTATCAAAGGAATCGAGACATTCAATCTCATTTCCACCATTCAGCATTGATTGATGGGCTTGGATGAGTAACTGGCATCTCATTGGCAGGAACTACCATTTCCCCTCAGCCATCTCCTCTGAGAGCCAGCTCAACCATTTCTGAATCCAACACTGAGTCACTCCAAAAGTAATTTGCTTAGCAAAAGTAGGCTGTTTTCAGACACTGCACTCAGCTTGAATTCACCTTTCTAACCTTCAAATATTAAAACTCACCCCCACAGAAAATGATTATGGGAGCCTAATCAGAATGTCTGCACTCTGTTCGGAGATAGGCTCATTCTCCTGATCATGCTTGGTTTTTTGTTTTTGTTTTTCAGTAGATATTGATCCCAAGTGTGATTGGCTTCCAGTGATAATTCCATTTCTTATCCCTCTCTTATAAATGAATTTTTAAAAAGGTATTCCAAAAGTGAGTTCAAGAGAACAGTCCTAACATTTTTAAGTAGAGAGTAAATTATTTTAATAAAGGTATTTAAATCTCTACTGGAGTCGGTTATTTTTAAAACATAACTTCAACAAATTAAAAGGAAGACATTGGTTTTTATGTTGATAAAAAGGTAAGTTTTTATCTTTATTTTTATGAGAGTAAAACAAGACAATGAAGCTTAAGCTATAAAAGAAGGGAGTTTGTTAGAGTATGAAGAAGACCTTCCTAGGGGAAAATGACTGAACGAGGCCTTCTGCCTTGTCTAGAAAACCTAGCATTTTAAAACCTAGCAACATTAAAATCTAGCAACATTTATTTGCATATTTATTAAAATGTGCTACATACTTATCAATATGTAAGATAAAGACCTTGCTGCCCTAGTCGCTGTGACTCAGTGGATATAGTGTCGGCCTGCAGACTGAAGGGTCCCAGGTTCGATTCCGGCCAAGGGCACAAACCCAGGTTGTGGGCTTTTTTTTTTTTAATTAAATCTTTATTGTTCAGATTATTAAAGTTGTTCCTCTTTTTTCCCCCCATAGCTCTCCTCCACCCAGTTCCCACCCCATCCTCTGCTCTTCCCCTTCCCACTGTCCTCATCCATAGGTGTATGATTTTTGTCCAATCTCTTCCTGCACCCCCACACCCATTTTCCCCCAAGAATTGTCAGTCCACTCTCTTTCTATGCCCCTGGTTCTATTATATTCACCAGTTTACTCTGTTCATCAGATTTTTTATTCACTTGATTTTTAGATTCACTTGTTGATAGATATGTATTTGTTGTTCATAATTT
>NW_005370140.1:282409-286102 GCF_000412655.1 Myotis brandtii
CTAATTTAGCCTCTACCTGAGGCTACCCAGCAGGAGCTACAAAGAGATCTGCAAATTCCCCTTCCTTGTTTGGGGTTTGGAGGTGCCCAGATGAGGCCTAACTGTGAAGCAATGCAAGCTGCTGTGGGGCCTTGGGCCTTCTCTTGGAAGTTCTGGGTCTGTCTGGCCCATCTGCAGTTTGTTAGGTAATTTTCAGATTGCAAAGGGCCAGGTTATTCATATGTAAAAGCCTCTGCCACAGCTTCAGTGGGGCGGGGTCTCAGGGAATCAACAGGGGGGAGCAAACAGCTATGGCTGATCCTCAGCCCTTCCCTAAGAGGCCCTGCGTCTCAGTGTCCCAGTAATCGCTGCAAGCACCTCTGAGAGAAAGCCGCCCTCGAGTTCCGAATTCTGCCCACTGCCAGATAGTCTAGTTTCTCCCCGTATGAGTCTGGGTCCCAGAGACTTCCCGGAACTGGAGTTCAAAGCAGTAGGGGGCTTGTGACTCCCTCCCGATTCAAAAAGACAGCCGTGTCCTCAGTTGCCAGCCCTTGCCGCGTGCGCCTCCGTACCTCTGCACTTTACTTCCGCACCTCCTCTGAGTCTCAGTGTGCTTTTCTCTTTCCTTCTAGTTGTAGAATTTCCATTCGGCCAGCCTTCCTGTGGTTCTGGATGATGTCCGTTTTGTCTTTTAGTTGTATTTTTGAAGTGGTTGTTGGACGCAGCAATTTCCGGTGTTTACCTATGCTGCCATCTTGGTTTCTCCCCTGGTGTGGGCTTGATCCCCAGTGTGAGGTGTGCAGGAGGCAGTCGGTCAATGATTATCTCTCATCATTGATGTTTATATCTCTTTCTCCTTCTCCCTTCCTCTCTGAAATCATAAAAATATATTTTAAAGAAAGATAAAGACCTTGCTTTCAATAAACTTACAATCAAGTTAGAAGTAGAAAACCTAGTATCCATAAAATTAAAAATAAATTAAGCAACTAAGAACATATTTGAGCCATCACCAGTGTGGCTCAGTTGGTTGAGCATCATCCTTACACTCAAAAGTCTCTGGTTTGATTCCCAGTCAGGGCCATTCTCAGATTACAGGTTTGGTTCCTGATCATGGTGCATATGAGAGACAACCAATTGATGTTTCTCTCTCATATTGCTGTTTCTCTCTCTCCCACTCCTTCCCCCTCTCTCTAAAATCAATAAAAATGTTTTGGCGTTTTGTTTTGTTTTTTAAGAACAAATTTGGTGTTGACTAAAAGTATAAATGAGGGATTAGTGAAGAGAGAGCACTTTATGGAGATTAGCTGAGGGAAGATTTATTGAGTTAGTCCTCAGAGATGAAGATTCCAAGGGGTGGAAGAGAGGAGGTAGAGTTGCAAATGGGAGAACAACATGTGCAAATATCCAATGAGATACCGATGAGGAGATCAGTATGGCAGCAGCTGAGGGCACATTTGGATGGGGCCAGAATAGGTCCCATAGTGGAGAGGTAAAAACCAGACTGAAGAAATCTCAACAAAGAAAAATTCGGGTCAATTTTTAATTTTTGAATAGAGGAATGAATAAGAAACATGGAGTTTTAAAATTATGGAAAGAACTTCAGGAAGAGATCTCTGGGTTTATTTGTATAGAAGAAGCGGTGGAATGAGAGACTAGAGTCAGAGAAAAGTAGTAAAAAGGCTGTTGGCATAATTCAAGTATGAAATGGAAGGATCAGTACAAGAAGAAAAAAGGGGGAAATGTGAACGGTTGTTTTGGGTTTTTTTTAAGAGAAAAATAATCAAACTAGCACAGAGCACTTAGAGAAAAGGATAGAAAGGAAAGGAGCCAAGGGTTTCTGAACTTCCAATGATTTTCATGAGTTTTGAGCTTGGAAGGAGAAGAAAGGTGATGAAAGGAGAGGAAGATGTCAAGCGAGACCTGTAACTTTTTAGCATGAGGCACTGGGTGAATGTATTATTAGCAGAGGATCAGAATTGATAGGTAGGTTGACCCGAATGGATAGGTAAATTCAATTCAATTTTGACATGATGAACATGAGATATCTTTGAAATATTAAGTGGAAATGTTGTTTACTAGGTGGTTGGAAATGCAGTCTAGTGTGCAGGTGAGAGGTCAGGGCAGAACAATGATTCTCAACTGGGGGGACTTTGCTTCCCAGAGAACAGCTGACAATGTTTGGAGGGATTTTGGTTATCAGAACTGGAGGTTGAGGGGCTGACCCTTATATCTAGTAAGTGGAGACCAGGGATTCTGCTAAATATTTCACTAGGCAAAGGACAGCCTCCCACAACAAAAAACGATGCAGCCTCAAATGTCAATAATGCCAAGAATGAGACATAAGCATGTAGATGGAAATTAAAGCTGTGAGTATGAAACTACAGAGTCAGAAAAAAACTGAGTCTTGAGAAATTTTGAATGGCCAGATGGAAAAAGATGAGCCTGAAAAGAAGATCTAAAATAAGAGACCAGAGAAATAAAAGAAAAACCAGTAGGTGGGGGTCACAGCAACCATGTTCAGAGTGTTTCTGAAGGAGGGAGATAGCAAAAAAAAAAAAAAAAAAAAAAAAAAAAAAAAAAAAAAAAAAAGACGAAATACAGGGTGGACAAAAGTTGGTTTATAGTTATTCGTATGGAAAATAACACAACAATCAATAAACAATAATACAAGAATAAACTGTTTCATGTACTCACAACTGTAAACCTATTCTTGCTCACCCTGTATATCCTCTGGATTTAGAAACATGGATTTAGAAAAAGAAGTTTCTCTGAATTACTAGTGATGAAAGCTAAAATTCAGTGAATGGAGAAGAAAGAAAATGGACATCCTCTGGGTTCTGGGGGGACTAGAGATTAGTGGAAAGTGGATTGAAGGAAAGTTTGCTGTTGATACTATTTAAGCAGGGAAGAGTCATGCTTAAATAAAAAGAAAAGATCTACTTGGAAGTAAAAGTTTGAATATATAGAAGAAAGCAGTTTTCAAGAATGGGCAATAAAATATTAGTCAGTCATACAATCAATTTAGTGGATGGTAAGTAGCATTTTTTGACACATGAACTGTAATAGAATAGGATAGAAGTAATGGAGACTATCACATAAAGTATTCATGAAACTATTGTTTTAGGTGTGGCTTGCAAGTACGTGTCTTTCGTTTGTAATTTGGGTAACTAAGTAAACACAGAGAAGCAAAAAAAATTATCCTCCAGCTATAGATCTAGGTAACTTGGAGAATAATGGTGTCTATATGGAAATATAATAAGAAAATGAAGTAATGGGGCAGAAGTAGAAAATGAAGATGAATTTAAGACAAAAGTAGAAAATTCAGGTGAGTTAGTATATACTAATGCAGTTACTCAACCCCCATAAGCTGGGTTAGATGGTCTTCTTATATGTTTCTACTAGAGGCCCAATGCACAAAATTTGTGCAAGGGGCTTGGCCCCCTGCCACTGCAGCAGCTGCCTTTGCCATGGCTTCATCCAGAAGGTCATCAATCTAATTAGCATATTATGCTTTTATTATTATAGACTAGAGGCTCAGTGCACAAAAATTTGTGCACTCGGGGGGGAAGGAGGGGTCCCTCAGCCCAGCCTGTGCCCTCTCGCAGTCTGGGACCCCTCGGGAGATAACGACCTGCTGGCTTAGGCCTGCTCCTGGGTGGCAGAGGGCAGGCCCAATCCCTAGGTGCAGCCCCTGGTCAGGCTCAGAGCAGGGCC
>NW_005370140.1:287211-295546 GCF_000412655.1 Myotis brandtii
CTGAGAGGCTGGCAAGTGAGGCGGAGAACGTTGGAATCTGCAGCAAGCAAGCCTCCCTGCTCGCTTCAGTGCCTGGCTGCCGGCCGCCATCTTGGTTGTCAGTTAATTTGCATATACTCACTGATTAGCCAATGAAAAGGGTAGCGGTCGTACGCTAATTACCATGTTTCTCTTTTATTAGTGTAGATAGCCCAATGCTTTTCACAGTCACAATATGGCAACGCCCCCCACTTTTTTTTTCTTGTACATGTCCCTTCTCAGGGAGCACCATGAGACTAGGAGCTATTGGTCAACTCGATTTCTAGCATAATATTTGGTACAGCCCTAGACAGTTTGGCTCAGTGGATAGAGCATCCGCCTGTGGACTGAAAGGTCCTGGATGCAATTCCCATTCAAGGGCATATGCCTGGGTTGCAGGCTCGATCCCCTGTCGGGGGTGTGCAGGAGGCAGCCAATCAATTATCCCCTCTCATCATTGATGTTTCCCTCTCTCCCTCTCCCTTCCTCTCTGAGATACATAAAATTATATAAAAAAATTATTTGGTACATAGTAGGTGTTTATTCAATGTTGATTTTGTGAATAACTTAAAGATATGACATTGAAATCACAGAGTTTAAAAGATTATGATAATAAGCCATTTGTAAAATAGCTTTAGATCCTTGTAAAGACATATCAGATATAGGTAAGCCACAGGCCACAAACTTGATTCCAGAAAGCAATTACCATCAGAAACCTGGGTATGTATCCTACAGCAGTCTGCTTTATTGGTTGCAACAGAAACCAACTCTGGCTGACATAAGCAGAAAACAAATTTATTGAAAGGCTACTGGATAGTTCATAGTTTCCAGGAAGGCCAGACTTGGAAAACAGTTAAGAACAAGGGAAGGTACTGCATTAACCTGTACCTCAGCCTAAAACCCCATATAACAAAACCAGACACTGAAGACATTGGCACCTCTGAACCCCAGACACCCCACTGCAACCACCACCATTACAGGCACCAGTCAGTGGATTTAGCCACTGTGCTCCTAACACTGTTGCCCCTGAAAACTCATGTCCCTCCTCTCTATCTCCTTAGTACTCTTGGTTCCTGACTCCAGGTTCAGAGCAGCTGCATCTCATTGGTAAAGCCTGTTCCGTGCTTGTGTCCTACCTGCAGGGGAGGCTGCGAGGACAACTTGCATCACCGAGAGAGACAGGTTCATATGATATTTCCAAACAGAGGAAGCTGTCAAAAAAAGTGACAAATATCCATTACATAATGAATGACATATAATCCAATAGACTCCATAGTTCCTGCCAGTCACCAGCCCTCAATGCCACCTTGGAACTGAGCTGAATGCAAAGAGAAGTCTTTAGCTGCAGAGGAGAAAGGCACTCTACATTGCACAGACAGGGTGCTACCTCTGATTAGATTTACTCCTGAATGATGTGCAGATGCTAGATCACTATGAAATGAGAGGCAGAGGTCACTCTTTGATAGAAATCCCTGACCCTGATATTTATGTCTTCTTGCCTCAAAAGTGGAGCTGCCACCATTGCAGGTTCTTGGTGATGATTCTGGCCTCTTAGTTTAAAGACAGCCAATCACTTCATCAGTTGCCTGGGAGTCAGTGTCAAGCATTTCCAACCACAATGTACCCAGCACTTGTAGTGACCCTCGTGAAAATGCTCTGCCTCTCTCCCATCCATTTGAGATAGTCCTGCACTATGCCAGCCCCACCTTCATCTCTGGGAGTTTTCTGGCAACACACTTGCAACCAGGCTCCTGCCTGCACCCTCCACTGGATATGACAGTTTATTTCATTTAGGATAAGGGTGGAGCTCCACCACACAGACAGACATCCATTTAATTTTGCTAACCCATCTTTAGAAAATCTACATGAAGAAAAAAGTGCTTTGCAAATCTCAGCATTCATATAGAATAAACCTATTGCAAGTCACCCTAATTTTTACCCTGTAACTTCATCATCCCTTAGTAATCACCCTTGAAAAATTAAGCATGTGATAAAATCTTTGAGAGAACATGAAGGGCTTCATCAAATGACTGTCCTTTACCTCTGTTTTTCAGGAAAAAAGAAACTGAATTGTTTTGCATTAATAAATCACAGGTGCAAAAGAAGTAAGAAACAAATATAATTGTTATGTTTAAAAAACAGTTTTGCTCTAAGAAAAATTATAGACTTTTTCCATATATTCAACTTAATCTTCAATGCATTTAAAAGATTTGTAGATACATAAAAGCTTTTTATGCATAAAAAAACATGTGATAAAGCAATCTATGCATCTATTAAGGAAAATTTATATATGTCCATATGCATTTTTAGGAGTTTCAACCTCAAAAAAATGGGTATGTTAGCCCTTAAGAACCACCCTAGCTGGTGTGGCTTAGTTGACTGGAGCATCGTCCAGTACACCAAAATGTTGCAGGTTCAATTCCTGGTTGGGGCACATACCTAGGTTTGGGTTTGATCCCTGGTCAGAGCACATATGGGAGGCAACTGCTCAATGTTTCTCTCTCACATCAATGTCTCGTCCTCTCTTTCTCTCTCTCATCAATAAAAATATATTCTCAGGTGAGGAAAAATAGAAAAGAAAAAATATTTGGGAAGATAAATATTTTTTCTAAACTCACACTGCTGGAAAATAGCAAAACAAGAACTTGAACCCAGGCTGTGTGAAATCCACAGCCCACCTTCTTCCACTGCAACCACATTCTTCAACATCCCATGAAGACAAACAAACCTTAAGCCTGGAGTCCCCTTCCTGAGCATGAGGCCAACCGGCTCTCTGGGTTCCAGAGCTCTGAAGAAGTATTTTGTGTCCCCATCAAATACAACATGAAGTTCTTGTCATAAAAAAAAATACTCTTACCATGTTCGGGAGCAGAGATTAGTTGGGAAAGTGGCTATTTGTAGTAAACTAATCGGCATTCCCTTGACAAAGTGCGATGGATTAAGTATTGGCCAGTGCTACCTCTTAGCCTGGTAAGAAGCATTGATGTGACTGCAGTGGCCATGCTGCTGCTGTCTGGTGTCTGCAGGCCAAGGGGGATACAATATGTTTCTCCTCATCAATATCTCAGACCACCTAGTAAACAGAGAAGAACAGGATATGCCTGGAATTCTCCAAAACATGGAAAACTTGATAGCCTTGTACAAAGCATAGCCTTTCTCTACCTCCCCTCTCCTAAGCCTCCCCCTCATCTCTAGTCCAGCGAGAGATATGAAATGGACACCTACAGGGATCTGGGGAAGGTCAGGGGGAGACACCAGAACATTAGGTTTGGTAGAAAATCTCCAGATGACTGGCCAATCCTAGCATGATAAGCTCATGGCTGTGTATGCTTTGCCAGTCCGACACTGAGTAGGGCTCAATAACTGCTCTCACAAACTGGGAAAGTGTGCTGTTTATGAGCATGGAGGTTTGTTTTGATGTGCTTCAGTCAGAAGGCAAGCACTGAGGGGGGCCCACTGGGTTCACTTTAATAGACAATGAGGCAGAGAAGAAAGAGGAAGCAGTTTCTGATCTAAAGATTAGAGACAACTGGTCAAAAAAGACATAAAATAGGTAATCACTGAGTAGAGTCATTATAAGCTTGAGTTGAGGGAGAACATAGGTGGAGATGGTAGATCTTGATATGCTACTTGAAAAAGAGGGAGAGATTTGTCATATAAAATAAGAGAAATATTATTCCACATATTTAGAACAACTTGGGCAAGAGTACTAAGGCATTGACAGTCCTGAAGTTGAGGCCCAGCTCTATCATTTTCTAGCCATGAGACCTGCAGAAGTTGATTTAACCATTCTCACACTCAGTTTACTGATCAACAAAATGGGGATTCATCCAGTTGAGGTCAACATACTTTATTTAGCAGAATTCAACAGTGCTAAGACCTGGGGATTCAAAAGCTTCAAAATGTATTTGATATAGTTTATGCACTCCAGGAATAAATGTAGTTTGAAAGATAAGTCACATGACAAATAAAGCATTTAAATACAAACTGATAAACATTGGGATGTGGACGGGATACTAAGGGAGAGTGATCTTTGAGCAGGAAGATGGGCAAAGAATTGGTCTGGAAAAGCTGGCCCTTGAATTGTAGAGGACAACAGGAACTAGACAGATAACAACAGGGAGGGCAGGTGACACCCCAAGAAGGGAAGAGGAAAAGCTCAGAGACACTGTGATGGGTTCTGCAGACTATGCCTAGTTCAATATTACTGAGTTAGGTGGTAAGGAGAGCAGGTTGAAGAGAAAATGGCTAAAAAGTGGAAAACAGCAAGATCCTACGAACATGAGTATACACTGAGAAAGGTTTTAAGCAGGGAGTGATATGGACAGATTTATTCTTTCTGAAAGATTCCTCTAACAGAAATGAGAAGGAAGAAATTGGAGTGGGCATGTCTGGAGGTAGAAAGACCAATTAGGCAGATGCTTGGGTTTGTCGTGAGGAGCCAATGGAATGTTGTATGTGAAAGCACATTGTAAATTGAGAAGCAAATGATTGTAAAACAGTAGTTTCCTTATGAAAACAAAATGTTCAGGGAGAAATAAAGTGGGAAGATAGGAAAACAAGCATGAAAGTTTTACTATAAGGAGGACTTGAGATGATATCACACTGGGAACATAGATTCTCACAGTTGGAAAGATGTGAAGGAAGAAGACATTGACACGTAATCTGAAAAAGTCAGTGGGTGCCCCTGAGGGTTGAGGAGGAGTGGCATGTTGTAAGTGATGGGCAGCTGCAGGCACTGAAGAATCACGGGGAGGCTGAAGTCAGCAAAGAGTTCTAACAATCCAAATATGACTTGCGCCATTTCTACTAGGATGAGAAATTCATAATTACTTAAAGTCATAAACTCTAACAATTGTGTCTTCCATATAAGAAAGAAAAGAAAAAAGCTAGAGCCTTGAAGAAAAGTGGGGAATCTTAACGCTGGAAGGGACTCTAGAGAGGCAGTATAGTATGGTGCGTAGAAGTCCGAGGTCCGGAGATGAGCTGTCTAGAATTGAATCTTAGCTCTACCACTTCTAACTGCATGGAAACATTACTTAAACGCTCTATGCCTCAGTTTCTTCGTATGTAAAATAGGGATAATAATAATACCTTCTTTCAGAGTTGTGAGATTAAGTAAGTTAACCAAGTGCTTAAATTAGTGTCTGGCATATATTAAGTACTCAATCAATGATAGAACTTATTAATTCTACCTCACACAGAGGTCTAGAGAAGTTGGCTTAGCCAGTATCCTAGAATTTTGTTATAGCCTTCATTGACCTACATATTAATAGCAAAGTCATGGTAACTTTTATGTTTGGGAGATCTAAACATGTGCAACATAAGCTTCTGTACTGGGATTGAAAAGGATCCAAGAAAGAGGAAAACTGATTTTAATTGACAAGACTAGGGATCAGGGAACTAGAGGGTCAAATGGTGACCTAATTTCTGCTGAGAAGGCAGGCCCTGGTATGTGCAGACTCTGAAAAGCACTTCCCCAAAAGGGGCATTGCGCACCAGCTAAATGTCCACTAGGAAATAATAGAGTTGGAGAAGGCCGAGTGGCAGATGAGGAAAGCTAAACAAGAAACCACCAATTAGCTCGCTGAGTTCTGGAGTCTAAGCTGGAGTGGCTGGCTCATATCGAGTGTGTCCCTCCTTTCCCGCTCCTCTCTCCAGCACTGTTCCTGGCAATGCATTTCATCTTCTAGCAGATGGCTGCAGCTGCAATGCCAGCATCTGTTGCTGCTCTTTCACCTTCTAGCTTTGGCAGGAACAGTTGGCAAGATGAACTTGCAAGGTCTGTCAGCACCCAGTAGTATCACTGTCTGTCAAACTCGTTTAAAAAAAGTCCCAAAGGCAGAGGAAGTGCCACTGGTTGCAATCCCCGCAGCCTGCTTGATTCAAGATTCTGCTTCACTCCGGCTCTTATGGGATCAGAGGCTGGGAAGGAGGAGCTCAGATGTGCTGATTTCACCCGTCACCCATGTTTATGAATGAGGCCCACTTGTGACTGGCAAATACGGAAGCCTAGCTGCAAAGAGCAATAGCTCCTAAAGATGGGAGCTACACTGAAAACCAGAGGAGTAATTTTAAGGAACAAAGATGACATGCTAGCACTGGTTGGCATGACTCAGTGGTTAGAGCATCAGCAGTGCAGGGAAGGGTCAGGGATTGGATACCTAGTCAAGGCAGGTACCTAGTCAAGGCAGGTTCCATTCCTGGCTTTGCTGGGGCATGTGTGGCAGGCAACCAATCCATGTGTCTCTCTCACATCAATGTTTTTCTCTGTCCTATCTCTTCTCCCCTCCCTCCCTCTTTTCCACTCTCTTTGAAAAGCAATGGGAAAATTAGACGTGGGTGGGAAGTAACAACAAAGAAAAGATGACATGCTAATCGCTACCTTGCCCAGCCTTACCCTGCAGGAAGGACCCCAGCCTGGCTGGAGTCAATCCGCCTCAGGGTGGGAGGTACATTCATAGCCCCATCCCCCTCAGGGAGTGGAGTCTAGATGAGGTCTGGCCAGCCACTAGCTGTCACTTCCATGCCCTGTAGAAGCAATATTTGACCCATGAACCCCAGACTATTTGGACTGAGCTTTAGATTGCTGATAGCTCTTGTCAGATCCTTTCTCTGCAGCCTGTCATCCATACCAGAGATCAATCAGAGTGGAGATGTATCCATCCCATTGATGATGGCTATCATTCCTACATAGAGGCTTTTATTGCCATGCCCACATTAAATGTCAGATATATTGGGTACCAAATGAAGCTGGAATTGAGCCCAATTTTACGATGCCCTCTGAGAATTTTCAATTTTCATGAAAGGTCTTAGCTGTATAAATTATTCCTACTCTCACCCTATACCTTTCTACCACTTCCTTGCCTCTGCTAAATTACTACAGGAGGGATCTGCAAGCCATAAATTACTCTTTCGGCCATCATTGGAAATTGGAAGGGACACAGCAGTTAAGGATTGGGAGGCCAAGGCTGAGCAAGAGGCCAGTATTTTCCCAGTGACCAAGTACTTGTATCAACTGACCGTCCATGGGAGAAATGATGTGATACATTTTGCACAAAATTGCTTAGATGAAAATACATAAAGAAAATAGAGGGAGACTCTATATTTAATTTAAATTACTCAAACACCAGTGCCAAATCAGGGCGCTATTCTAGAGATTAGACCCCACAAATAAGTTAAAGCATGTAGTACCCAGGAAGAAAAGGAGCGACCTAGTCAGGAAGTAGTGGAGAAAGCTAACAAAAATTAAGCTAAACTTAAGGACAGAGGATACAGCATCTTCTTACAGAAAGAGAAAGAGAGCTGGTAATCAGACAACACATCTAAATAATAAGATTCAAATACAGTCTAATTCTGAATAAATAACAAGGTGGAAGAGGGGTACTTATTAATTTTTAGTGATTATTCTAAACATTAAAACATGCCAATTTATCATAGCATAATCAAAGCACAATATTTAATGTTAAGTGGCACTTTAGTATCTTCCTGGACAATGCTATGAACTTGGAAAAATCCCCCTGACCCCCCAAATTACATATTACAGGTGCTAAGCACCTCAATTCTGTTTAATTTTAACTCACAGAACACTTTTATTGTAGTGTTAAACACTTATTTATTTTTATTTACTTCATACTTCCCCTTTTTTATTCTCTTCAATCCTTCTTTAATCTCTTAAATATAAAATTCTAAAGAATTTCTTTTTTATTTCCTTTAATGAGAGACTGGGATTGATGAATTCTCTTGATTTTTTTTTCTGGAAAATTTTTCACCTTTATCTTGAAGAATATTTTTGCTGAATATAGATATTTTGAATAACAGTAGTTTTCTTTAATAATTTTTAAGATATGTTTCCACTGCATCCTGGTTTCCGTTTTTCTGTTGAAATGCCAGCTCTCAGTCTAATTATTGGTCCTTTAAAGGAAATGGCCCAGGAAACCAAGATGGCGGCATAGGTAAACACCGGAGTTTGCTGCCTCGAACAACCACTTCAAAAATACAACTAAAAGACAGAACGGACATCACCCAGAACCACAGGAAGGCTGGCTGAGGAGAGACTCTTCAACTAGAAGGAAAGAGAACAGCACACCGAGGCTCAGAGGAGGCGCAGTGTGGAAAATACTCAGGTGCGGAGGTGCGCGCGCAAAGCGGGCTGGTGGCTGAGAGCGCGGTTGTCGTTTTCGGTCAGGGGGGAGTCTCAGACTCTGAGGGAGAAGCGTTGTCTGGCATCGGTCGGAACACGAGGGCAGCTTTCTCTCCGAGGTTTGCAGCGGTTGCTGGGATTCTGAGAAGCAGAGCAGCCGGGAACGGGACTGAG
>NW_005370140.1:296909-310546 GCF_000412655.1 Myotis brandtii
GGGGGGGAAAAAGAGGAACAAATGTAATAATCTGAACAATAAAGATTTAATTAAAAAAAATAAAATAAAATCCACCTGGAAAACATGAAAAATAAATAAATAAAGGAAATGGTCCATTTTTCTCTGAAGGTTAAGTACTTCTCTTTGCTTTTTGTACCCGCTACTATTCCCATGTTGTCTTAGGTAAGGATTTCTTGAAATTTTTCTTCCTTTGACTTTTATAGGGCTTCATAAACCTGTAACTTGAGGCTGCACATCTGTTTTGGAAGTGTCTATACCATTATCTTTTAAAATATTGCTTCTGCTCCATTCTCTCTCTTCTATCTTTCTGTGATTCTATTTATAAGTGTTAGACTTCCTTGTGTATTCTTTATTTTTTACCTGCTCTTCTGTTTTTCATCATCTTGTTTCTTAATGATTCATTCTAGATATTTATACTGACTTATTTTATACTTATTGACTATTTTTATAACCTATATCCAATCTACTATAAAACCCATACATTGAATTCTCAATTTCAGTTACTGTATTTTTCAGCTCTGGAATTTCCATTGTTTCTTTTTTTTTCTTCCTTCACATCTGCCATTCTTCTTTTATATTTCCAGTTCTTTGACATTTTTTTTATTTTATCTTCTATTTATCTGAATATAGTAAGCATGGTTGTTTTAATATATGTCTGTGTGTGAACTCAAATATCTGGAGTCCCTGTGAATATATTTCTATTGTCTATTTTCTTCTGCTGGGTTTTGGTCTTATTATCTTACCTCATACTTCTAGGTATTTTTTATTATGTGATGCATATTGTACCTTTTAAAAAGTAGAAATAACTAAGGACTAGAATAATGTTTTCCTTTTCCCAAGAGGATTTCTATTTGTCCCTGACAGTTTCATACATAAGATGATTGGACCGTGGGCAGTAGTTCCTATGAAAACCTGTTCTTTCTAGTTCACCTGGTTGACCCTTACCTGTAGATTCTAGCCTTTCCTCTTGTAATCAAAAGCAAGAGGGATTCACTGGGCCTTTATGCCTTGGCAGTCTGTGTGCTACAATGTCCGTCCCACCAGCCTCCAAAGCCTCCAAAACACTGTTCAGCGTCTCAGACTATTGTCAGGCTTCTCAGGAATTAGTAGACATGTTTAGGGGCAAGAGAGCTTCAAATAGATTTGACTTTTTCCAGATCTTCACTCAGGAATTCTTTATTGCCTTTTTAGTTCACTCATTTCTTTAAGTAGATTTTTTTTTATTTCAGCTCTCCTTGTTATTCTCAGTGGGACATCTCCTTCAAAGAGCCAACTGCAAGTATGGGGCTCTTTAAACTAGTTTTAAAGTTTTATATGTTAACTACTAATGCTAGACTATAGTAAGAAAAGAGGAAATTCAGTTTAACATGTATGATTTCTATCCCCCCAAATTAATTGAAAGATAGGGGATTATCACAGTCAGGGGAACATGTGAAAGTTGTGTCAGAAATTTCATGTCAGGAATGTATAACGAGAAACGATGGTACCTTCTCTGAAGAAACAATGCTCTAAACAAAAATTGCAGGTTCTTTCTTTAGAAGACTGATTGGTGGCCTACTGCAGCAGAAAGAAAGCCAGGAAGAAAGAAAATAACTTTTTTCTGTTTTCACCAGAAAGTAGTTTTAAAAACAAATATTTCACTGATACCTTGAGATAATGGAAGAAAAATCAGAAAACATAATTTTATAGCCACTGCCTATAACTTTTATATCATCTCTTCCCTAAGCTTATTATATAAATATTAAAGAATCTTTGATACAGGAGCAGGGTGGTAACACACATAAAATACCCATATTTTACAATATGATATAAAACAAAAATGAGATATCCAACTATTGGAAAACAGGAGAGTATATTAATTACAATTGGCATTATAGACTTTTAGAAATGTACTCTTAGAACTAATAAGAGTGTTTAGAAATGTGAATACATATAAAATGAATGTATAATTTTTAAGGTTTCATAAATACCACCAATAATTAGTTAAAATAAAATAAAAATGTCTATTCTTAACAGCAACTTAAAAAATATGGGAACAAACCCAATAAGAATATGAAAACCCCGTATTGCTGGGGATATTATTTTTACATCTGGTCCTGAATTAGGCACAGAACTGTCTTTATGTAGGAAAATATCTTGTTGAGTCACTGGAGAAGAGGGAAAATCATTGAGGCCCTGGAAATTACGAAAAGGAAACAAAGAGATACCTACCAGTAAACTCTCGTGTATGATAAATAAAGAGGCTTTTGAGGATGGACAATGGCTAATTAACAAGGCAGGATTCTTTCACAAGGTAGTGTTTTTTAACAAGCTGGGTGATTAAGCTTCATTTTTATGTCCCCTCAATCTTTTAGTCAAAACTTCTGAATCTACAAATGTCTTTAAGAGTAGATTGTGTATAGTGAGCACATGAACTTAAATGTGAGTATCTGTGCATATACCATAGAATGAGACCTAATTCCACATCCAGGTCAATGGGTACAGACTATGGGCAGTCAAAATATGAATATGTATACCCCTATGTTCATAGTAGCATTATTTACAATAGCTAAGATTTGGAAACAGCCCAAGTGCCCATCAGTAGATGAATGGATAAAAAAGCTGTGAGACATTTATGCTATGGAATACTATGCAGCTGTAAAAAAGAGGGATCTCTTACCCTTTGGGACAGCATGGATGGACTTGGAAAATATTATGCTAAGTGAAATAAGCCAAACTGAGAAAGACAAATATCACATGATCTCACTTATTTGTGGAATCTAATGAACAAAATAAATTGACCAACAAAATAAGACCCAAAGCAGGGAGACATGGAACAGACTGACATACCTTGATGTGGGGTTGGGGGGTGGGCAAGAAGAAAGAAACCAAAGAAGTTATATACTTATAGGCATAACCCATAGCCATGAGCATTAGGGTAGTGAAGACCTAGTGGGTGGGTAGGGGCTGGGAGGAGGGGGAAAGGGGAGATATCTGTAATACTATCAACAATAAAAAAATACGTTTAATAAATGGAAAAAATAAAAAAATTAAAAATAAGATGGCAAATGATCATAGACTAAACTTCAATCAGCTTAGGCATGAGCTCAGAGCCAATTGTGACCACATAAACAATGATTCTGATGGATGACTTATTTAGATTTTTAAGGAAAAGGGAGATACTAGGTAAAGTTAGCATTATACTTGCATGGGAAAAATAATCTACCAAACTACTGGGAGATATAAGAGGCTCACATAAGTAAGCAAGCCAGCCTCCTGAATGAGAAGACAGCTAATAAGGAGTGTCAATTCTTTCCAACTTAATTTTAAAGATTTAATGTGATCCCAATCAAAATCCCAACTATGTTTTTAAATATTTTGACAAAATGAATCCAAAATGTATCTGGAATAGCTAAGAAAAAAATTCAAAAAAGTAATGGCCTCACTAGACTTTAAAACATTATGAAGTTAATCAGTGTGGCACTTGTATGAAAATAGATGGGCAAATCTATGAAGCTATCATTTCCTATATGAACTGATGTGATATGATTGATATGATATGATATGATATGATATGATATGATATGATTCTTGGAAACAGGAGCTAGGACTTATAGGAAATTAACATAAAATCACAAATCAAGAAGAAAAGGAAAAGGCACCCAGTAAACAGTACTGTGGCCTTTTTTTAGTTATTTGGGAAATAATCTATACAATTATAATTTCATGCTATCCAAATAAATTCCAAATATCAAACTGAAGCCCATTTAAAAAAAGAACAACAACAGAAAGAAATGTAGCTGAATATTTGGCTGTTCTCTAAGCAGAAAAGGATATTCTAGGCTTAAAAGAAATCCCCCCAAATCTTAAAATATTGACATATTTGACAGCATAAAAATATTAAATATCTGTATTTTAGATAAAACTATTTGGAAAGTAATTATTTAAAACTATATACAAATATTTGCATTAAGTATAATGAAGTGGTAATATACGTACAACCCATATAATTCAATAACAAAATATTAACCTTAACCTGTTTACCCCCCTATCTCCTAATAGAAAAAGAGTACAGAATATAAACACATAGACTACAAGAAAAACTACTAGTAAATATCTGAAAAACGTTTAAATGCATTATTAACATGACAAGTGTGAAACTTTCAGTGAAGTACCATATTTTTACCTACTGAAAAGAAGTAGTAGGATATTTTTAAATTGAGAATATCTTCAATGGGTGAGACTATGATAAAATAGACACCGAATAAACAGTTTTGAGGATGTAAGCAGGTTTAACATTTTCAGAAAAATAATTTTGCATTGTGTTGTATAGAAGGTACTTTAAGTTATAACAATTTTTAACCCAGTACATTTCACATTAATGGAATTTATATTAAAGGAAAAAATAAAATACAAAGATTAATGCTACAGGTGACATTCATAGTAAAAAAAAAAAACACCAGAAAAACAGATCTGACTCTCAACAATATAGATACACAAATATTATAGAATATTATGTAGCCTTCAAAAAGGATTTTCAAAAGAAAATTTAGTGACATTAAAAGCTAAGAAAAGGTACAAAAATTATATCTACAGTCTAATCACAACTGGATTAAATAATACTCATGGATGAAGAAAAATGTAAAATGTTAACAATTACTAACACTGAATGAAAGTATCATGGGTGATTATTCTATTCTTTTAATGTACACTGTAAGTTTTTTCCCAAGTTTTGTATAATAAACCAGTATTTCTTTCATGACATTTCATAATTTTTAAAAGACATATTGTGTTTTATCAATGCAATTATACACCATTGCCTCAGGCCCCTTAGTCAGAAATGTCTCCCTGTGACAGCGTGCAGGACGCCAGTGGAGTCACCCTAAAGAAACCACTGCAGAAGTCCACTTCAGCAGAGACTGGTGATGTCTTGTGGTTCTTGTCTTTTGGCCAAGTTGTTCCCTCTCTGTGGACTGCTGCATACTGAACACTCCCTGACCCTGGGCACGTGCCCCACAACCCCCAGGAAGAGTGAGGCTCCTCTTCCTGCAACCCCACAGGGCAGTGCCTACCCTGTGTACTCATGCCACATTCTCCCCAATAATTAGTTTTTCTAAGAAAAGTGTTTTCTCTTTCCTTAGACTCTAACCCCCCTATAGAAGCTCAGGAAATGTTTTCTGGATGTTTGAGAACTTGAAAAAAGCAACAGCGTTTAAAACAAATCTACTCTTTTTGCCATGTTTCCATGTATTCACTTATCTACACTAATAAGAGAGAAACATGCAAATTGGTGTCACACCGCTACACCCACCAGCCAATCAGGATGAGTATGCAAATTAAGCCAGCAAAGATGGTGGTTAATTTGCATATGCAGGCGTGGAGAGAAGACTGAAGGCTCCAGCCCGAGTGAAGACTGAAGACTGAAGACTGAAGATGACTGAAGATTGAAGAGGCTTGCCTTCTCCACTGTGACTGGAGCAAAGGCTTGGGTCCCGGGTGCCGAAGGAAAACCAGCTCGCAGCCAAGGGAAGAAAGGCCTATTGCACAAATCTCTTCATGTAATGGGCTTCTAGTTAATTTAATAAACCAATATGAATATTCTATTATGAAGAGATTTAAAGATTAATAGAGTCCAATCTTTGTCCTAGAGGGGCCAGTAGTCTGAGCGAACTCAGATTTGTAAAGAATTAATTATATGAGTTATGTTTCAAATTCTTCTTGTCTGCAAAATGCTCCCTTTTGGGGTTTCTGATATCTTTTTCTACTAATGATCCCAGAAAATGTATCTGAATAAAACACATGAATTTGTTTAAAACCATCTTATTTTTCTGAACAGAATGTTTAAGGGCAGAGACATGAAAATAAAAGGCAGCATCTTTTTTTTTTAATTGCCCTGGTTAATTAAGAAAGACTTTTAAGCTCAAAAGGGATTCAAATACAGTGAATTTTTGGAATGTGCTTGGAATTTCCTGGGGGTGGGGGGTGGGGTGTAAATCAAAACATAATTTGACCTATTCACTGGGAAGTACTGCTTTTGTTACTATCCCTAAAGCAGCAGTTTTTCCTTAGGAAGGGTAGAATACTTTAAAGCCAATTCATGTCAATGGAGCCAGGAAGACGCAGGCCTTATCGTGATAATAAAAGTACTTTCATTGCCAAGCGCTATCCTCTGCACAATCCTGTGAGGATAGCAGGCAGACAATTACAATGCCACCTCCTTTGCAGATGTGAAACCAAAGTGCAAAGTGGTTTACCCAAGGCCTCACCTGAGTGACAGGTAGAAGAAGGAAGGTCTCTGACCCCAAGCCCAGGCTTTTCTCAACCTCAAGGGGCTGCTGGAGTGAAGCAATGCCAAATGCAAAGGATAAAACAAACATTGAGAACACGAACCTTTAACAGCAATAGCATGACCTGGTAAAGTGGCGTCACCTGAGCCAAGACTCCTAAATACCCAGAAGCCTGTGAGAAAAACAAAGCATGATGAGAGGGAAAGAAACAGTGGTGATGACCACTAGGGGATGGGAGTTCAGGAAGACCCTCACTGTTTGCTCCAGGCACGTGGTCAGAATAAACAAGGAAAACAGTCTCTCTGCCCAGTCTCCCTCCCAGACTCGCTGCCTTGTCTCGTGGTGCTCGGCAGAAGGTCATCACCCTGATCCATGAGACCAGTGACAGAGACTGATGGACTCCAACACGCTCTGCACGTTCTTTCAGGGCTTACACACGCTCAAGCTGTGGTATGTGGATGGCTCTTTGCAGCAAGAGAAGGGCGTCCAGAGTATCTGCTGCCTCGGCAGACTTGCCTCACAAAGCCGTCCTTGGGAACGTCTTCTCTGCCTCACACTCCGAACCCTGTGGGTCTATGTCTTCCCAAAAGGGCTGAATGACTGTGGTGGATTGACTACAAAGAGAACCTGTAGTAGGGGGGAGGGGTATAGGGACAGTGTCTGCTATTGACTTGCACCCATATCTTCATAAACTTGCATTGGAAAAGGCTGGTAAACGCTGAAACCGGTTTGGCTCAGTGGATAGAGCATCCGCCTGCGGACTGAGGGGTCCCGGGTTTGATTCCGGTCAGAGGCATGTACCTTGGTTGCGGCCACATCCCCAGTGGGAGATGTGCAGGAGGCAGCTGATCGATGTTTCTCTCTCCCATCGATGTTTCTAACTATCTATCTCTCTCCCTTCCTCTCTGTAAAAAATCAATAAAAATATATTTTTTTAAAAAAAGGCTGGTAAACATTTCTCTAAGAACTTTTGGCCATTAGTAAAGTAATTTTTAGCTAATTGCTACAGGCAGGTTTGGCTATTAGATACCTCTCTCTCTCTCTCTCTCTCTCTCTCTCTCACACACACACACACACCAGACATATACCCACTCACCTCCAACATTGATAGTCACAACTTCTTTGGGCACAAGTGGCAATAAAGTCCTGTACAAAAGTCCACCCTGGAAGAATCCTTGAAGGAGACATGTCATAGGAAGTTAGGCTCATAAAGTACTAAACCATGGACACTCATAACCTCTGGCAACCATCCTGAGAGCTCTGGAACCAAGGATTCATTCACTATTTGGCCCTATTCGTTCTGAGAATCTGCCACGGGTCAGGTGCCATGCCAGGTGCTGAGAAGACGGAGATGGAAGGTGGTATCTGACCTGAAAGAGATCTCAGTCTGGAGATAGGAGACATGGGGATCTCATAGAAGCTAGCCAGTGATCACAAAGCTAAGAGCCCTGAAATAATAGCATACATTTATACCTTTGCTGAATTACTATTATGTACCAAATTGTATTAAGTTCTCTCTATATATATTATCTTACTGAATCTTTAAGAAATTACTATCCTGTTTTACAGAAGAGACACTGAGGCACACAGAGAGGTGAAGTAATTTGTCCATCGTCACACAGCCTGTTCCTAATGGAGCCTGTTTGAATCTGGGTAATGTGACTCTATAGCTTGAGCTTCTTACCTGTTTGCTACAATACAGAACAACTACGGGCTAAGAAGAATGCAAATGTATAAGTATTATACAGATTAGAAAGTAAAGAAAAGTTTCCCAGAGCAGTTGTGAAAGATAAGAAGGTATCAGTCAGGCAGAACGGGGAGAAAAGGAAGCTGAGAGAGAAAGCATCATGGGTAAAGAGCCAGGGGTATGAGCCAGTGTGGAGCTTCCAGAAACTTACTGTCTGAACCATCTTCAAATGTAAGTGGATCCACACACAAAAGCACGCTCTTGTCCTTGGAGATTTAAATAGGTAGGAACAAAAACATAGGACCAAGCAGCTGGAAAATTTGTTAAAACCTTCAGTCAAGAGACAGAGTCAGAACAAGCGGTTCTATCAAGAGAGGCTTCAGAAACAAATTTAAGATGTCTCTTTGTATGTGTAATCCTTTGCATGTCTCGTTGTATGAATCACTCCTGAGGATGAATTTACTTCTTCATCCAGAATAGCGTACACTGGTTGCCCTCACTTACAGGAGCGTCCCCCTCCCAAACAAAGCAAACATGTGCAGTGACATCATAGACATATGAATGTGTAAATACAAAATGGCAAGGCAGTAAACACTGAGCAGAAAGAAGCGTCTACAACCCTAGATTAGGCCACAATTAAAGTGTCCCACGTGCCAGAGGTATAAGTCAAGAACAAACTGCCTGGAACCTCATGGATGAGCACAGTCCAAGTGCAGATCCAAGGCCACGAAAAGACAGCTCAGCCCATGGCTGAGAAAGCTGCTGGTGGCATTCCTTTCAATATTCACTTGGAACCATGTCCGACTGAGCTCATTTTCATCCTAATCCCTTTTAAGAGTTACACTTTGGAGAGAAATTTCATGTAGTACAAAAATGACCTCAGTCATATTCATATTAACGAGAGAGCTGTGCAGCCTAGCGTTGGCCTAAGGGCCCAAAATATGAAAGGAACTTTTAAGATCCTCATACATTTTGCCAAAAAGCGCACTAAAGGAGTGAACTGATGACCAGACCCAGCTCTTCAGAGTGCCCCAAGGTGGTCACTTATACTTTTAAATGATAGTATTTACAGCAAATACTTATAGAGAGCCTCCCATTCAATTTTCCTGAAATCCTTCTGCTATAAAACAACAAAATGTTAAATGAATCATTAAAAATATATTGTAAATATGTTCTGTTTCTGGTAATAGGTTATTGACATCAACATTTCTGCTGAAAACAAATATATACTGTTGGGGAGAAAGTTGGAACCTTGAGATGAAAAGTGAATACTTATAGAGCACGGAACTGCTTTTATCCTGAGGACATGTGCAATATCAAGAAACTGGGCTTCAGATGGGACCTAACTAGACAAGGGCAGGCCCAAACAGAAAGTTAGGCTCCCAGATGGCTATGATTTCTGAGTAATTATGAACCAGAATTAAATCCGTAGACCTTCTTCCAAACCCCAACCCAGAGAACTATAGGGAAACTTGCATTGGAGCCAATCAGAGCTCAGAAAGACAGAAGACAGAAAGAGATAAAGGGAGGAGAGAAGGAGAAGGGAAGGAAAGAATGAAGGAGGGTGAGGAGGGGAAGAAAAGGACAGAGAATGTAAGAAAGGCAAGAAGAGAAAGACAAAGAATTAAAGGAAGAAAATTGTAGGGAAACATATGTCTGAGAGATTGTATGCATAGCTGACAAAAATTCTAAATAAAATATCAGCAAATCAAAGACCCAAAAATACATGAATGATCGTATATCATGATCAATTTAGATTTAAAGTAGGAATTCTAGTTTAACGTTAGCTTCACATTAAAAAATTACTCAGCACAAATCACCATATTAACAGATAAAGGGAAATTAATCATATGATGCTTTCAATATAAGCAAAAATAAAAATTCAGAAAAGTTTAAGATCCATCCATTTCTTATAGTAGTTCTTAGCAAATAGGAAAAAATAAATCTCTCCAATCTAAAAACATTTATGAGCAATAGATGTGCGACACGTGAATTAATAAGTAGACATAAAACCTTGATAGAAACTAGGCAAGGATGACTGTTATCACCAATTTTATTCAATATTGTAACTGGGAATTCTCAGCAACATGGTAATGCAAGAAAAATAAATATAATATATAATAACTAGAAAGGATACAAGATCATATTTTCAGAGGATATGATCATATATCTGTGACATCTAAATAAATTACAGATACATTATTAAATTTAGTAAGAGAGCTTAGCAAGTTTGCTTAATGCAAAATCAACATGCAAAAATAAATTCTATTTCTATGATCTAACAACAAGAAGTTTAAATAAATTTTAAATATACTATTTATTATGTAATGCAAAATGTCTGGTACATACAAATACAAAATTTTAAAGAATGTGAAATATCTCTGCAGGAAAAATTCTGAAAGCTCATATTGAGATATATGTCAAATATGTCAATTTTCTCTAAATGGATTAATAAATTCTCTTTACAGTTACAATTCCACCCTACAATGATATTCAACACTGCTTCTCTCTCTGTCTCTCTTTCTCTCTCACACACACACATACACACACACACCTAGTATACTCACACACACAAATACACAGAATAAGAGGGTTTTTTTTTTGTTTTTATTAATTTTAGAGAGGAAGGGAGAGAGATGGAAACATCAATGATGAGAGAGAATCATTGATTAGCTGCCCCCTGCATGCCCCACACTAGGGATTGAGCCCACAGGCCAGGCATGTGCCTGACCAGGAATCGAACTGTGACCTCCTGGTTCATACGTCAATGCTCAACCACTGAGGCACCTCAGCTGGGCTGAGTAAGAGTTTTAAGTCAGCTTTTTTTTGTCTCCCATTACTAAGCATTGTGGAAAGACCAGGACTCTAAGGACCCTCAAAAGAGCCTGTGATATTACAAACAGAGCCTAACAAAAACATACAAAAAATTATAATTTGAAGAAAACGAGGATTGTGTTGTAAGAAGAAAATTTCTACATAATAATACTATCATTGAATCCTGACAGTAATGGGAAAATGCATACTCCATGAAGCAAAAATGGGAAAACAACATTGCCTATTAAAAATATAATCTATATATAAAAGGTTAATATGCAAAGTGTCCCCTCAGTAGTTTGACCAGAAGACCGGGAGTTCAATCGCTCACTCTGACATGCACTGACCACCAGGGGGCGGTGTGGAATGAAGGAAGGCCCTGATCAGCAGCCAGAAGGAAGACCCCAGCTGGCAGCTAGAAGGCCCCAATCAGCCCTGATCTCTGGCCAAGCCTCGGAACCATACTCTTGCACAAATTTCGTGCACAGGGCATCTATTATAAATGTAAATATAAACATAAACATAAATATAAATAATATAAATATAAGATGATGTAAAATAAAATCTAACTAGAGATGTTGAAAGAAAATTTTAGCACAAAAGAGATTGAAAATAGAAGCAAGATACAAAAATTAGAGAACTTCAGCCCAGCTGATGTGGCTCAGTGGTTGAGCATCGACCTATGAACCAGGAAGTCACAGTTTGATTCCCAATCAGGGCACATGCCCAGGTTGTGGGTTCCATCCCCAGTGTGGGGCATGTAGGAGGCAGCCGATCCATGATTCTCTCTCATCATGGATGTTTCTACCTCTCTCCCTCTCCCTTCCTCTCGCAGCCAATCAATGATTCTCTCTCATCATTGATGTTCCTATCTCTCCCTCTCCCTTTCTCTATGAAATAATTTTTTAAAAAAACATTTAAAAAATTAGAGAAGTTCAGAAGGTCTCACATCTGATTAACAGGTTGTTCAGAAATAGAGTCATTCTATGTAATAAAAGGTTAATATGCAAATAGACTGAAAGGCAGAACAACTGAAACAACCGAACAACCGGTCACTATGACGTGTTCTGACCACCAGGGGGCATGCACGGAACATAGTGGGCTTCGGCCATGGTGGGATGGTGGAGCAGGTGAACGGGGGCGCCAAACCAAGATGGGGCGCCAGTCGCTGTCATGGGGGAGAGCCTCTGGTGGTTACTGAAAATTCTTTGCTCCCCTGCATCTTGGCCCCGCCCGGTGCTCGCACCTGCTGCCAGCACCAGCCCCACTTGCACCCACAGCCAGTGCTGGAGCCACCGCTTGCACTGCTGCCAGTTCCCAGCACCAGTCCCAATCGCTCGGCACCATCAGTGGGTGTGAACCCTGATCGCCCCTGAGGGCTTCTCCACCTCACCCTGCTCCTGAGGGGTGATTGGGGCAGCAGCCGCCGCTCGCACCCACTGCTGGCACTGGCCCCCATCACTCCATGGCCATCAGCAGGTGCAAGTGGGGTCAGCACCATCAGCTCATGGGAGTGGCAGGATCAAGGCTGCAGGCAGACAGGGAACCAGGGGCTGCAAGGAGCGGGGGTGCAGAGGATGGGATGAGACCCGCCCCAGTGCCTACCATAGCCTCGAGGCCCACAGTTCCGTTCAAGGTGCACAAATTCATGCTCTGGGCCCCTAGTAATAGAATAATACAGAAAAATTTTTCAGAGTAAACTGAATATGATATTCACCTGGATCCATCGGAAAAGATTTAACTTTGGAGTCCAAGATTTACAGTTTCTGAAACTGAGTGAGGCTCAGTTTGCACATGTATATAGTGAGGTCTGACAGCAAGGTTTGTTTAACGATGAAATTAGATCATGGGTGATAAATACTTAAGACACCAGAAAATGTGGGTTCCCTTCCCTCTCCACAAGAGTCTTCCCCACCCTTTTTTTATTAGGCTCCATAGTTCTTTGTACCAAGTGACAGTTCTCTATAGTGGAACTTTGAGTTTGTACAGTATGTTATTTATTTGAAAGATCTTTTACAAATATTATTGCATTTGTTCTTCAAATGTATACTTCAAAAACATGAAATAGCTGTGCCAATTTGAAAATTGATGTTCATAGACATGAAAGACAATAACAATGTCCAAAATTCTGTAAAAGTCCTGGCTGTAACTATTACATCCTTTATTCCCATCCCAAATATTTTGAGCCCACAACCGAGGCATGTACCCTTGACCAGAATCGAACCTGGGACCCTTCAGTCCACAGGCTGACGCTCTATCCACTGAGCCCCATCCCAAATATTTTAAGTCCAGAGAAAAGCTCTAATATTATAACAGCTAAATGACATCTCCCAGATTGTTACCTGACCCAAAAAGTATAACCTACCACATTTTGGGATTTGCAATTATATGGTTACTAGATAAAGTTCTAAAATTATAAAATAAAAAACAGAATAGCCCTAACTGGTTTGGCTCACTGGATAGAGCGCAGCCTGCAGACTGAAAGGTCCCAGGTTCGATTTCAGTCAAGGGCATGTACCTTGGTTGCAGGCACATCCCCAGTAGGGAGTGTGCAAGAGGCAGCTGATCGATGTTTCTCTCTCATCGATGTTTCTAACTCTCTATCCCTCTCCCTTCCTCTCTGTAAAAAAAAAAAAAAAATCAATAAAATATATTTTAAAAAACACAGAATAACCCCAAGATTTACCTAAATTTCAAAAAAATAAAGAAATATATTTAAATATGTTTCAGATATACTCAAACCTTTAAGGCAGCGGTTCTCAACCTGTGGGTCGCGACCCCTTTGGTGGTCGAACGACCCTTTCACAGGGGTCGCCTAAGACCATCCTGCATATCAGATATTTACATTA
>NW_005370140.1:310593-318074 GCF_000412655.1 Myotis brandtii
GAAAAAACAATCCTCATCTGGAAATAATATGATTTAACCTCCAACGCCTATTTTTAGGTACATTCCTTGGAATGAGCTGCCACATAATTGTCAGTCTTATAAATTAAAAAGAATGTTCTGGACAAGCATCATCCCCAGGGCTCCAGGCTCTGCAGAGCTTGGAAGGAAACACATGTGTGACAAGGAATGTGCTCCCTCTCCAACAGCTCCGCCTGACCTGGACCTAATGAGTTTTGTTCCACTCTTATTTTGTGACTTTATCTACATTGAGTATAAGACACCAACAACCTCGAATGCTGATTATGCAACCCAAGGACATCAGGAGCAGGAAAGTGTGCCTCTGAGGCATTATCTTCTTTATCTTTCACAGTGAAGAGTGTTTCTGAGAGCAAATCCCATAAAAAGTTGTGTCACCACTGGCATCATTGTGAGCAGCTCCATTCATACAAGATTGAAAAGATTCTTTCAGAGAATTCTATAGAGCCAGGATGACCCATGGGGGAAAGTCCCTTTCCTAATCAGCAGCAGAGTGAGCACCATCGAAGCCTGCACTGAGACCATAGTGGTGACGAGGAGGACTGTGTGACCAGCCAGGAACCCTGAGAAATAGTGGTGACCTGGAGTGGCTTTTAATGGCCACTCACAATCCATCTGCATCCACTAGCGTACTTCATTGATTCAGGCTACTGCTAAAGGTGAGAAAAAGGAAGCCAGCTATTATCCCTAGTACTCTCATTTCTATTTTTATCCCTCTTTGAGGCCCTGGTGGTTTTAAGAAAACCTTTTTCCTGGCTGTCAGATAAGATGTTCTGAGTTTTCATCAGCATAAAAAGCCTCTGAAAAAAATGTCAGGACTCTTTAATCAATTTATAAATGAGGATAAATTGGCTTTTGTTGAAGTCTGAGTACCACATGCTGAACACGGCACGTAACATGTTGTTTGCTTGAATATTCCCAATAACCAATGGAAGATGGATCAAAATTATACACAACTCCTCATATGTGCAGAAAAAATAAATACCACCCCTTGTGCTGTTTAAATGATACCCCTCCCTTGCTCTTAAGCCCCCAGTTCCAGTGATGGCAAAAATTGCAGGGGGATGGGGGAAACTTTATCTTGACAATTCAACGTAGCTCTGTTTTGAGCAGTTACTCAGTTGTTCTGCATTTTACCCTGTTCTCAAGTGTTCTCCAGCTTGTCCTCTTCACAATGACAGAAAGCTTCAGAGAAAACCCTGCCCATCCTATTGGCCTTCAGAGGAGCACCTGTTCTTCCTGCAGTTGGTGGTTGACATGGGCCTCTCTTTTTGTCCACAGGTAAGAAGGCGAGGTGAGAGGGGGCTGCCCATACAGTGTTAGGGATCCCCAACTATTGGAACTAACAGGGGTTAATCTGGAAGGTTCTGAGGAGGACTCACAGCATTTCTGAGCTAAATGGGATGTTGACAGTTAGTCCTAAATGAAGGTTTTCCAGAGGGTGGAGAATAAAGTTTAGCAATAAAGTCAAGGGAGAAAATTTCAGGTTAAGAGCAGAGCAGCAGGGGGAGAAGCAAGATGGCGGCGATATAGGCAGACGCGTCCCAGGTCTTGTCCCGGAGCAAACGGAGTAAGCAGCTGAAACTAGTAACACCCACCCCGAATTGGCGAATTTACTCAGCTGGTGAGACGGTTTGCAGCCGGGAAGGGCAGAGCTCCCCTGGAAAGGTTAAAAACCAGGGATCTGGGCAGGAAAGTTTGCCAGACCTGAGCCCAGAGGGTCGGAGGGAGACCGCATGGCAGGCAGCCGCGTCTCTTGGGACAGACACAGCCCCTGACCGGGGAAAGGAATTCCTCGGGTTTGCTGGCGCCGGGAGATTTGAGATTTGGATTTTGTGACTGCGGAAAACTGTGACTAAAGGTGGCATCCTGAGGAACTGACCAGACCATGCAGTGCCCATAAGAGAGGAGCGTTTCCCAGATCATGCAGTGCTGATCCAAGCAACAGCAGCCCCCTGATCACCGCAGCCTCCTGATCACCACACCCTCTGTCTGAGGAACAGCAGCTATACGTGAAGCCTCCCCCCACCAGCCAGAAGAGCCACCACAGCTGCGAACAGCACCCACCAGAGGAGCTGCTGCCAACTGGCAAACAGCTGCTACCGCAACCGTCCGAGCAGCAACCACAACCCAAGGAGCCCCTGCCACCCAGGGAGCAGCCACTGAACGACTCAACATCTACATATGTCAGCGAGATCAAACATGGGTAGGCAAAGAAACCCCCAAAGGAAAGAAAAGGAGGACTCGCCAGAAAAGCAGCTAAGTGATACAGAGGCATGCAACATGACAGAAAAAGAATTCAGAATAAGGGTCCTAGAATGCATACACCGGACGGAGGAAAAAGTCAACAACTTATTCAAGAAGCAAGAAGAAACAGATGAAAAAATCAACAGCTTATGCAAGAAGCAAGAAGAAACAGATGAAAAAATCAACAGCTTATGCAAGAAGCAAGAAGAAACAGATGAAAAAATCAACAGCTTATGCAAGAAGCAAGAAGAAACAGATGAAAAAATCAACAGCTTATGCAAGAAGCAAGAAGAAACAGATGAAAAAATCAACAGCTTATGCAAGAAGCAAGAAGAAACAGATGAAAAAATCAATAACTTATGTAAGACCCAACAAGAAATGAAGAGCGATATAGCTGCAATAAAAAACACCATTGAAAGCATCAACAGTAGACTAGGAGAAGCGGAGGACCGAATTAGTGAATTAGAAGACAAGGAAGCAAAACACACCCAAACTGTACTGCAATTGGAGAAAAAAATTAAAAGACAGGAGGAGAGCCTAAGGGAGCTTTGGGACAACATGAAGCGAAACAACATACGAATAATAGGGGTGCCAGAACAACAGAAAGAGGAACAAGGATTAGAAAACCTATTCAAAGAAATAATATCAGAAAACTTCCCTGAGGTGGGGAAGAAGAAAGTCACACAAGCACAGAGAGTCCCAAACAAGGTGAACCCGAAAAGACCCACACCAAGACACATCATAATTACCATGGCAAATGTTCAGGACAAAGAGAGAATCTTACAGGCTGCAAGAGAGAGACGGAAAGTTACATACAAGGGATCTCCCATTAGACTATCAAATGATTTCTCAACAGAAACACATCAGGCAAGAAAAGAATGGACGGAAATTTACAAAGTGATGCAAAGCAAAGGACTGAATCCAAGAATACTCTATCCAGCAAGGCTATCATTCAAATTTGAAGGGGAAATAAGAAGCTTCACAGACAAAAAAAGGCTAAGGGAGTTTATCACCACCAAGCCAGCAATGCAAGAAATGCTAAAGGGACTGGTGTAAAAAGAAGAAATAAAAAGCTCAGAAAGAAAACAGCCACACAAAAAAAGAAATGGCTACAAACAAGTACCTTTCAATAATAACTTTAAATGTAAACGAACTAAATGCTCCAACCAAAAGACATCGAGTGGCTGAATGGATAAAAAAACATGACCCATACATCTGCTGTCTACAAGAGACCCACCTCATTAGAAGGGACTCACACAGACTGAAAGTGAAGGGATGGAAAAATATCTTCCAGGCAAATGGAAAGGAAAAGAAAGCTGGGGTAGCAATACTTATATCAGACAAAATAGACCTCAAAGTGAAGGCCATAACCAGAGATAAGGAAGGCCACTTCATAATACTAAAGGGATCAATACAACAAGAAGATATAACCCTGGTAAACATATATGCACCCAATGCAGGAGCACCCAAATTCATAAAAAAACTCCTGGAAGATATCAAAGGAGAGATCGACAACAATACAATCATAGTAGGGGACTTTAATACACCACTGACACCACTGGATAAGTCCGCTAGACAAACAATCAGCAAAGAAACAGCAATCCTAAATGACTCACTAGATCAGATGGACTTAATTGACATCTTCAGAACACTTCACCCCAAAGCCATGGAATATACATTCCTCTCAGGTGCTCATGGGACATATTCAAAAATAGACCACATATTGGGTCACAAGCAAAGTCTCCACAAATTCAAGAAGATTGAAATCATAAAAAGCTTCTTCTCAGACCACGATGGCATAATGTTAGAAATAAACTACAATAAAAACAACCCAAAATACTCAAACACTTGGAAGCTGAATAGCATGTTATTAAATATTGATTGGGTTACCAATGACATCAAAGAAGAAATTAAAAACATCCTGGACACTAATGACAATGAAAACACAACAATCCAAAACCTATGGGACACAATGAAAGCAGTCCTGAGAGGGAAGTTTATAGCTCTACAGGCCTATCTCAAAAAACAAGAAAAAATGGTAGTAAATCATCTAACTCTTCAACTCAAAGAATTAGAAAGAGAGCAACAAGAAAACCCCAGAGTGAGCAGAAGGAAGGAGATAATAAAGATTAGAGCAGAAATAAATGACATAGAGACCAAAAAAACAATACAGAAAATCAATGAAACCAAGAGCTGGTTCTTTGAAAGGATAAACAAGATTGACAAACCTCTAGCCAGGCTCACCAAAAAGCAAAGAGAGAGGACCCAAATAAACCAAATCAGAAACGATAGAGGCGAAATAACAACAGACCCCACAGAAATACAAATGATTGTTAAACAATACTACGGACAACTCTACTCCAACAAACTAGACAACCTGGAGGAAATGGACAAATTCCTAGGAAAATACAACATTCCAAAACTCAATCAGGAAGAATCTAAAAATCTCAATAGGCCAATAACTATGGAAGAAATTGAAGCAGTCATCAAAAAGCTCCCAGCAAACAAAAGCCCAGGACCAGATGGCTTCTCAGGGGAGTTTTACCAAACTTTCAAGGAAGAACTAAAACCTATCCTCCTCAGACTACTACAAAAAATTCAGGAGGAAGGAACACTTCCAAGCTCATTCTATGAAGCCAGCATCACCCTAATACCAAAACCAGGTAAAGACAACACAATGAAAGAGAATTACAGGCCAATATCCCTCATGAACATAGATGCCAAAATCCTCAACAAAATCTTAGCAAATCGGATCCAACAGTACATCAGAAAGATCATACACCATGACCAAGTAGGATTTATCCCAGGAATGCAAGGATGGTACAACATCCGTAAATCAATAAACGTAATACATCACATAAACAAATTGAAAGAAAAAAACCACATGGTCATATCAATTGATGCAGAAAAAGCATTCGACAAAATCCAACACCCATTTTTGATAAAAACTCTCAGCAAGGTGGGAATAGAAGGATCATACCTCAACATAATAAAAGCCATATATGACAGGCCCACAGCCAACATCATACTCAATGGACAAAAACTAACACCATTTCCCCTAAGAACAGGAACAAGACAGGGATGCCCACTCTCGCCACTCCTCTTCAACATAGTCCTGGAAGTATTAGCCATTGCAATTAGACAAGAAGAAGAAATAAAAGGCATCCAAATTGGAAAAGAGGAAGTAAAACTGTCCTTATTTGCAGACGACATGATATTATACATACAAAACCCTAGAGACTCCATCAAAAAACTACTAGACTTAATACATGAATTTGGCAATGTAGCAGGATACAAAATTAACCCCAAGAAATCTGAGGCATTTCTATACACCAATAGTGAACTTTCAGAAAGAGAGATTATAAAAACAATCCCATTTACCATCGCACCAAAAAAATTAAGATACCTAGGAATAAACTTAACTAAAGAGGTAAAAGACCTCTACTCAGAAAACTACAGGACATTGAAAAAAGAGATAGAGGAAGACATAAAGAGATGGAAGAACATACCATGTTCTTGGATTGGTAGAATCAACATCATTAAAATGTCCATACTACCCAAAGCAATCTATAAATTCAACGCACTTCCCATTAAAATACCAATGGCCTACTTCAAAGATCTAGAACGAACTCTCCAAAAATTCATCTGGAATAAAAAAAGACCCCGAATAGCTGCAGCGATCCTGAGAAAGAACAAAGTAGGTGGGATCTCAATGCCAGATATCAAGCTGTATTACAAAGCCACTGTTCTCAAAACTGCCTGGTACTGGCACAAGAACAGACATATAGATCAGTGGAATAGAATAGAGAGTCCAGAAATTAGCCCGAACCAATATGCTCAATTAATATTTGACAAAGGAGGCAAGAACATACAATGGAGCCAAGATAGTCTCTTCAATAAATGGTGTTGGGAAAATTGGACAGATATATGCAAGAAAATGAAACTAGACCACCAACTTACACCATACACAAGAATAAACTCAAAATGGATAAAGGACTTAAATGTACGACAGGAAACCATAAAAATTCTAGAAGAATCCAAAGGCAACAAAATCTCAGACATATGCCAAAGCAATTTCTTCACTGATACAGCTCCTAGGGCAGTTGAAACTAAAGAGAAAATGAACAAATGGGACTACATCAAAATAAAAAGCTTCTGCACAGCAAAAGAAACCATCAACAAAACAACAAGAAAACCCACTGCGTGGGAAAACATATTTGCCAACGTCATATCTGATAAGGGCCTAATCTCCAAAATTTATAGGGAACTCATACAACTTAACAAAAAGAAGATAAACAATCCAATCAAAAAATGGGCAAAGGATCTAAATAGACACCTTTCAAAAGAGGACATTCAGAAAGCCAAGAGACATATGAAAACATGCTCAAAGTCACTAATCATCCGAGAGATGCAAATCAAAACAACAATGAGGTACCATCTCACACCTGTCAGAATGGCTATCATCAACAAATCAACAAACGACAAGTGCTGGAGAGGATGTGGAGAAAAAGGAACACTTGTGCACTGCTGGTGGGAATGCAGACTGGTGCAGCCACTATGGAAGACAGTATGGAGTTTCCTCAAAAAACTGGAAATGGAACTCCCATTTGACCCTGTGATCCCACTTCTAGGAATATATCCCAAGAAACCAGAAACACCAATCAGAAAGGATATGTGCACCCATATGTTCATAGCAGCACAATTCACCATAGCTAAGATCTGGAAACAGCCTAAGTGCCCATCAGTAGATGAATGGATTAGAAAACTGTGGTACATCTACACGATGGAATACTATGCTGCTGTAAAAAAGAAGGAACTCTTACCATTTGCAACAGCATGGATGGAACTGGAGAGCATTATGCTAAGTGAAATAAGCCAGTCAATGAAGGAAAAATACCACATGATCTCACTCATTCATGGATAATAAAGACCATTACAAACTTTTGAACAATAATAGATACAGAGGCAGAGCTGCCTCAAACTGATTGTCAAACTGCAGTGGGAAGGCCAGAGAGGGTTGGGGGGCAGAAGGGAGGGGAGTAAGAGATCAACCGAAGGACTTGTATGCATGCATATAAGCAAAACCAATGGACATAAGACACTGGGGGATAGGGGAGGCCAGGGGATTGTCAAGGGCGGAGGAAAAAGGACACATATGTAATACCCTTAGTAATACTTTAAGCAATAAAAAAGAAAAA
>NW_005370140.1:320422-335691 GCF_000412655.1 Myotis brandtii
TAAGAGATCAACTGAAGGACTTGTATGCATGCATATGAGCATAACCAATGGACATAAGACACTGGGGGGTAGGGGAAGCCGGGGTATTATCAAGGGCAGGGGAAAAAAAGGACACATATGTAATACCCTTTGTAATGCTTTAAGCAATAAATAAATAAATAAATAAATAAATAAATAAATAAATAAATAAAAGAGCAGAGCAGCATTATCAGTGGATAACAGGTGAGAGAGGACAGGTGCAAGAGAGAACAAGTCCGTCTGCCTGACTGTAGCAGAGGGCTAGGCTCCATGGCAGGAGGACCAGGAGAACCACAGGTTAGGATGCAGTCCTGATTAGAAGAGCATCTTAAAGTCCATATTGAGTTAAGCTAAAGAGGTATCATCAATGCAAGATGTTGAGTAGTTCAAGTGAAATATAAGGTAAATGGCTGTAGATGTGACCAAGCACTGTGTCCTAACAACTGAGGGACAACACAAGGAGACAGAGCAGGGCCTTCACAAACCAACGTTTGGAGAGAAAGAGCTTGCTGGAACTAAACAGGCACCATGAAAGGAAGAATATGAATGGGATGAGGGAACTGCATAGAGTAACCAAGGAAACCAGCTCTGACTGGAGAAACCCTGAAGTCAAGTTTAGACCATGGTACCATGTTTTCTTTTGTGGGATTTAGTTCAATTGGAGAGAGGCCTGACAGCTGGAACTTTTCCCTTAACAGACAGTGAAGGTAAAACATGAATACCCACTGTTGGAAATAGCTCTGGGGTTACTTACCAGAGCCCGAAGGAAAAAACCATGCCTCTCCCCTGATGGGGCGAGAAGTTCATTAAGGCCTTGCCATGTCTGGAAGGAGGAGAGCAGGCAAGTCCCAAGATTTCTGCCTTGGGAAGAGAAAATCAGGCTAAGTTTGAAACTAGAAGAGAAAACTGGAACAAAAAAATTAATGACAGGTGTATCTTACATTGAGAAAAGGAACTTGCCTGGTCTTGGGTGTATATTTCTTTTAACTAGTACTTTTAACTTAACTATAGCTATTATTGATAGAAATGTGTCTCTATGTGTATTTAGACATATACATAGATTCAGAGTTTGGCAACCTTACCTTGTAAGGAGTTTCATTTTGTAGGAAAAAATAAAGACTGGTGATCAAGAGTTTGGTCTCTAGTTTAGATTTTAATCTTAGTTCCCCATTTAGTGCCTGTGTAGGTCACTAAATCTATTGAGAATTCAACTTCTATCACCTAGAAAATAGGATCATTTCCACATAGTTCTCTATGAACCGTAATGAAAAGTACTCTCCTGTTTATGGTGTCTGCTGCTTTTGTATCCTACTTGTTTTCATATGGGCTTTGTCATTTCCGGCTTAGATCACCTTTAGCAAGTTCTTTCCTGTGGGAATTCCATGCAAGCTAAGCTGAGGAGGAGACCCCCATGGGGCAGTTTTGCATTTGTCATTTTTCACTAAATAGATTTTTCTCAGAAAATCATTATCAGGATGAAATAAGTTAATATTTGTGAAGAAATTAAACAGTAAGTTCATGGCTGTTCTTAGTAACATAAATACTCAACAAATTAGTATTTGTTGAAAAAATTTTCTTAGTTCAACTCCCCCAACTCCAGAAGAGGCTTGGGGTTCCATTTCCTCATAGGTAACTTTTTCTACCTCTTACCCAAGGTACTCATTGTGCTTTCTGTGTCCAAGGGCTAATGGACAGAATTGGTCCTGACTAAGTCTGTGCCAGCTTTGGGCATAAGCAGGAGACTTACCTCCAGGCACACAGGGTCCTTGGCCTTGAATCTACCCACCCTCTCCCTCATCTGTAAACCTCTAGCCCCCTAGGCTTGTGCCAAGTTTCAATAGCTCTGTGGGCTTTCGGATTGAACCTGCTCTCACACCCTGGCTTTCTTTCCTCTTAGTTTCTGGTTCCTCAGAATTTCTCTTCTTTGCCTTTGAGCTGGGTTTTCTAACTTGATAGTATTGTAACAACTCCATGAATTGGGAATGTGCTCTCCACACTTCCCACGTCAGCTCAACCTACCATACTGATAGACTGAACCAGCGGAAAACTGGTAAAAATCATCACCAGTGGTAGAAGTACACTAGCATACACAATATAAACAACTCATAAATCAGGAAATACCTTTGATGAGCAATAGTTTTTAACACCTACATTCAAATGGTTGTTTTAACATTTATCAGCATTAAATCATTTCATGCAAGATATCTGATCATGTTTGTGGACTTACTGAAAACCAAATGCATTCACCTTTGTAACATATTTCCATTGTTATTTTAAAATTTGGACTATAACTCTGCACTCTTGGGGATGAAATTACATTTCATGGTAGGCATTTTCTGGATTTCCAAAATCATCTTCATATACTTTTAAAAATTAGACTATTGGCTTTCTCATTAAGACTTTATGCTGTTATAAGTGAATACCTAATATGCATCTTACAAATAATGTGTGCAAGAGCTAATGCACCCAATCTGTTTTTATCTTTTTGAAGTAGACAAATATTATATTTTAAAATGGTTTAGTAATTCTAATAAGCATGCCATAAATTTTAAATGTTTTAAATAAATCTTAGCAAGTATAATTTCCATGTAATTGTTTCACATATTATGGAAAATTGGATTAATTCTAACTAAAAAAAGAACCACCCCAAACTTCACCCAAATACACAGTAATATTACAACAGGAAGAGAAATATTGAGGAAACAAATGATTTCCCTGGTATTTTACTTCCACTTCTGGAAATAGCCATATAGATAGCAATACTTCAGAACTCATGACCAGAGAGTACTAGGTAATTATTCCTTCTAGTAAGAGATCAACTGCATGAATTTAACAAGTAGAAAAAAATATATAATTTAACTATGGTATACTCATATGGCAAAAGAAAACACCCCATAAAATATAATTATAGACTGTTCAACAGCATGGAGAGATTTTGATAATTTTCAGAAAATGAAATCTAGTAGGATATGACCCTATTTTTCATAAAATGAAATTTACTTGTAAATAAACAATCTGGAAATAAAACTGGATTCTGGTTTTGTACAAAAATAAAGTTTATAAAATATGGGGAATGATCATTTTAGGAAAAGAAGACAAAATGATGAATACAGAATGACCTGGGCTTCTGTTGGAGCCTGGAAAGGATCTGCACAAGCTCATTAGCTCTGTGTAAATCTGCCCTCTATAAAAGTTCCAGCCACAAAATGGTAACAGGTATATATCTAAGTCAGCAGTTTTCAACCTTTTTCATCTCATGGCACACATAACTACATAAAATTCTTCAGCACATCAAAAATATATTACAATTTTTGCAGAACTGACAAAAAAAAAGGTATGTTTTTTATTCATTCACACCGGACAGCTATTGATGTGTTGGCTGTTGTCATTTTTTTTTTATTTGATGATCTAATGGAAAAGAGGTCAGCGCCCCTGACTGAAGAGTCAGGTATTGCATGTTTTAAAAATGCTTGCAACATATTGGTTGAAAATCACTGATCTAAGGTATTAGAAATACCACTGATCACATTTATGTCTCCTCTGTCTACCATTATTTTCTTAACTTTCCACCATAAACAAATACTCATTTAATAGGAAAAGATACTTTTTAAGAAAGCTTTATAGGTACAAGAAACCAAGATGGTGGCATAGGTAAACACAGGTACTTGCCACTTCCCACAACCACATCAAAATTACAACTAAAATACAGAACAACCATCATTCAGAACCACACTAAAGTGGCTGAATGGAAATCCTATAACTAGAGAAGTAAAGAAGAAAATACATTAAGACTGATAGGAGGGCAGAGATGCAGAACAGCTGGTCCGACACCCACATGTGATGTTCTTTTAATCGGGATGGAAATCTCCACTGCAGAGGCCTCCCATGAGAAGCAAGGGGTTCAAGCCTCATAACAGACTCCCAGCTCAGGATTCCAGAGCTGGGAAGAGAAGTCCCTGTAATGTCAGGGTGTAAAAATCAGCAGGGATTGTGGCTGAGTAACTCAGAGGCTACTGAAGACCCAACAGTTCCTCTTAAAGGACCAGCACATGGACTTATACGGTCCCACTTCCTCTGAGTTCCAGTGCTGGGAGGCGACTTTAGGGATCCTTGATTGCTGTTGGCATCACTGGGAGGAACTGGATTGTCTGTCATGAGGGCAGGAATTCAGGGGCAGCTTTCTCCCAGATGGGGGTGCTTGTAGGGGTCATTGTTCCTGTGCTGGGACCTCCCCAATGGCAGAGATAACTGGCAACCATATCTGAGTCTCCATCAGCCTGGAGTACACTGTTTGTTCCACCTTGATGATTCCCTGAGACCCTGCCCATCTAATTTGCAGTCTCACCCAAGCTGCTTGCAGCATCTTTTCCATATGAATGGCTTATCCTGGCTCAGGCTTCAGACTTTGCTAAAATCTCTCAAACAAGTAGCAGCTGGTGTCAACATGCCCCAAACCTATTAATAAAAGGTCCAAGACCTGGCACTAGTATCAGCATGTCTCAATTCACAGCTGGGCCTCACCTGGGCACTTGCAAGCCTAATATGAGTAGCAGCCATCTGAAGATTGCTCTGTAGCTCCTGCCAGGTGGCCCCAGACAGTGGCTAACTTTGCATTTCTCAGGAGGCCCCAGAGCAAGAGCACCCAGTGGACAGCTTCAGACCATACCAGATTATAACTCTACATATCCACAAACAACACACTCAAGGGGCAGACTAAGTGAGCATCAAAGCTCCACTGAAGCAAGTTCTTCTCCATAGGGGTGCCTCCTGCATAGCAGCTCTTCCACTGTAGTTGCAGCTGGTCCTCACAGCCAATTTGTCTGGAGGTCAATTCTTCCCAGTGATGCCAACAGCAATCAAGGCTCAACTACAATAAGATTGTACCCATAGCCCACACAGTGGTACGCCTAGAATGCCCAGCTTGGGTGACTGGGGAGGCTGAGCCACTGGGCCCTACAGGATACCTACTACACAAGGCCACTCTGCCAATTCCAGGAGCCATAGCAGCTTTACTTAATTCATAGAAACAAACACAGGAAAGCAGCCAAAATGTGGATACAAAGAAACATGTCACAAATAAAAGAAATGGAAGAAAGCAAACTATTAGATACAGAGTTCAAAACAATGGCTATAAGGTTGCTAACAATTTTAATGAAAGCTTCAAGGGACTTACTGAGAGCTTCAAGGGACTAAGTGAGACTTTCAAGAATCTTAGTGAGAATATCAAAGACATAAAAAAGATCCAGTCAGAAATGAAGCATACACTAACTGAAATAAAGAATAATTTACAGGGATTCAACAGTAGAGTAGAGTATTCTGAGAATCAAATGAATGATTTGGGATATGAGGAAGCAAAAAACACCCAATCAGAACAGAAAAAAAGAAAAAAGAATCTAAAAATATGAAGTAGTGTAAGGAGCCTCTGAAACAACTTCAAGCATACCAACATTCACATTAGGAGGGGGGGTGCCAGAGGAGAAGAGAGAGAGAAAGATATTGAAAACCTCTTTGAAAAATGATGACAGAAAACTTCCCCAACCTGGTAAAAGAAATAGACTTACAAGTCCAGGAAGCACAGAGAGTCCCAAACAAGAGGAACCCAAAGAGGACCACACCAAGACACATCAAAATTAAAATGCTAAGGGTGCCAAGGGTTAAAGACAAAGAATCTTAAAAGCAGCAAGAGAAATACAGTTAGTTACCTACAAGAGAGCACCCATATGACTGTCAGCTGATTTCTCAACAGAAACCTTGTAGGCCAGAAGGGAGTGGCAAGAAATATTCAAATGATGAATATCAAGGACCTACAACCAAGATTACTCTACCCAGCAAAGCTATCATTTAGAATTGAAGGTTAGATAAAGAGTTTCACAGACAAGAAAAAGCTAAAGGAGTTCATCACCACCAAACCAGCATTACATGAAATGTTGAAGGTATTCTTGAAAGAAGAAGAAGGAGAAGAAGGAGAAGGAGAAGGAGAAGGAGAAGGAGGACGAGAAGAAGAAGAAGAAGAAGAAGAAGAAGAAGAAGAAGAAGAAGAAGAAGAAGAAGAAGAAGAAGAAGAAGGAGAAGGAGGAGGAGAAGAAAATGTGAACAATAAAATGGCAATAAATGTATATTTATTAATAATTGATTCTAAAAATCAAAATAAATGAACAAAATAAATTGATGAATAAAATTAGAGGCATAGAATCATGGAATAGACTAACAAATCTCAGAGGGAAGAGGGGGAAGGTAAGAAATTAACCAAAGATCTTATATGCATATATGCATTACCTATGGACACAGGCAATAGGGTCGGAACCGTGTGGAGAGAGGCAGTAGGGGAGGAGGGCATCTGTAATACTCTCAAGTGCACTAATTTCATTCACCAGGCCTCTAGTATTTTTATAAAACAAAAAATAGTTAAGAATGACTGACTCCACTCTGTGATGAGAACTACAAGGATTTCACTTTATAGTAATTGTAGTAAATATGAAAATAATCAATAGACACAATGTTTTTCTGACATAAAATGGTCAGTTATCCCTTATTTCACTTTTTTTTATCACACCCTACATAAAATCACAAAGTTCTTATTAGTCCTATCTCTATTTTTAAAAATACCAAACTGTTCCTTCCCCTCCCACTACTCTAGCCCAGGCCATTGTCAGTTCTGGCAGGGACTACTGTTTTAGCCTGTCAAAAAGTCAGTGGATAGAGCATCGGCCTGCAGACTCAAGGGTCCTAGGTTCGATTCCAGTCAAGGGCACGTACTTTGGTTGCAGGCACATCCCAAGTGGGGGGCATGCAGGAGGCAGCTGATCGATGTTTCTCTCTCAGCGATGTTTCTAACTCTCTATCCCTCTCCCTTCCTCTCTGTAAAAAATCAATAAAATCTATATTAAAAAAAAGAAGTCCCTGCTTCTTTGCCCCACCCTCCACCTCAGTCCAGTCTCTGCACAGCAACCAGAGTCATCTATCAGAAAAATAAACCAGATCATGTTACACCTGCTTTCAGTGGTTCCCCACCATACTAGGAATTAAATACAAACATGGGCTATTGTTATGCCCAGATTTCAAGATCCCCAAAGAACCACCAAGGAGTGCCGAGTCCGATGTAAAAGCAATAGAGCCTTTATTCAAGCCCGAGCTCGGTCCCTCTGCCTCCACCGACGCAGCAGCAGGATGCGAGAGAGCCCCGAGTCTCAAGAGAACAAAGATTTTATAGGGCTTGGGGTCAGGGGGTGGGGGCACACTCGGACCACTGATTTGGCCGATTCCAGTTGGTTGAGTGAGGGCCGGGGGCTAGTGACGCAAGGGCAGGGTGTGGCTAGGGTCTGGTTACCCAAAGACAGGAGGTGGCTAGCATACTTTTGGCCTTGGGTTAGTTCCCCTTGCATTCCCATTGGCTGATTTAAGGGCGGGCTGGGTAACTGACACATTCTGTGGTTTTTTTCTTGGAAGAGGGGTCAGGGACACAGCTATCAGTCCCATTCTGTCCTTTCATTATGTGCCCCTCAGGGCTCGGTATGTCTGTTCTCCCACCTTCCTCACCAGCCTCACCTACAATTCTCCCCTTGCTTACACATTCCAACTGCACTCATTTCCTCCCTGCTCCTTCCGCAACAGGTTTTTTGCTCCACTGTCTTTGTACTTACTATCTCCATCTGGAAAGCTTAACCCTGGGTTTTCAATTGACTAACCACTTCTTATACTGCAGGTTTCTGCTTATTATCATTGCCTCTAAAAGGTCTTCCCCAAACAGCTTCAACTTCATCCTCACCCTTCCACAAACCTCCTTATTTTCTAATGCTGCTCTCAAAATATTAATGGGAATTCTCACTCAGAAGCAGAATTACAGATTCTTTCTTTCCTACTCTATACACTTTTTATTGGTTTCCAGAGCCTTCAAAATTCTGGACCTTCTCCATTTAACATTCCCCAGTGATTCTATATCTCTTAGAGTGTAAATAGTTAAGCTTAAGGAAAGGAGAATTACCACCTCCTTCATTCTGGAGTCTGTTACTGTCAATAGATTCATAATCTATGATCAATATTGCTTCATCATTTTAATAGCCACATCATTTTTTTCCATACTAACCAACTGTCAACCAAGACTCTAAGTTTTTACTAATCTGCATGCTTCCATCCTATATTTGTGCCATTTGTTTTAAGCCCTTTGTGTATAAAGCACATTTTTCTTTAATTTCACTTTGGTCCATTATTCTTGTATCCAAGGCCTTCTTGAATACCAAAGCATTTGTTCCTCTCCCAGCCTTCATGTCATCCACAAATGTAATAATCATGCCTTCTACACACTTCCCCATTTTTTTATTTTGTAGGAAAACAAGGCCAAAGAGAATCAGCATAAAATAACCATTGATAGTTACAGATAAGGCCAATAGTGTATAAATATCCAAAATATGATGCTATTATATGTTAAGTGACATAAGGGCGTGTCAAAGCAACCAGAAGGAGGAGGAAAAGAACACACTAAGTTGGGGAAGTGAAGAAAGGAAACACAAGTTGAATGAGAAGGGAAAAGGATTAAGAAACATTTGAATGAGTATTGAAGCATAGAAAGTATAACAATAGGCAGAGTTATACAAATAAGATAGTCTATCCATAAGCAGTGAATTTACAAAGTTCTGTGGAAGCCAATAACATAATATATTCATTCATTTAAAATTTACATACTGTGCTATGTGTCAGGTACTATATTAGATAAGAAGATGCAATGATGATTGAAAACAGACACACTGCCACTTCTGGAACTTATGGTCTAGTGAGTAAGAGAGACAAGCCAACACTCAAATAAATTAAAAAGTGCTTGTCTAATACAGGAATATATTTGGATACAGGCAAGTTTCTCAGATAAACAAACATCTTAAAGAATTTGGGGTAGTATCAGGGAATAAGTCTGGAACATGTAATGAATAAAAAATGGTTTGCTGTGAATATTTGGCTAACAAGCAATGGGGAACCATTGTAGATTCTTGAATAAAGAAGTAGCCTAATCAGAGATATGCTTTAAGTCAAATAATTCGGCAGCAACTTGCAGAATGGGTTGGGAAAAGAAGAGGCTGGTAATTGGGAAGTCTGGTTGTTACACTAAGAAAAATGTTGAGTGAGAGATAATGAGGATCTACATAATGATGGTCATATAATTGGGAATGAAATGTAAGAATTATTATAGAAGTAAAATCAGTAATGTATGAACAGTAGTTTGGGGGCAAAAAGGAAGAAGAGGTAGTCACAAATGAGAGCAAGGGATAAGCTCCAGTTCCAACTGACCCAGAAAATGGGGGTAGTTCCTCTAACAACACTAGAGACACCAGGGAACTGACCTGGTTTGTGAGGAAAGAGGACATCTAGGAGGCCATAGTCGGTAGGAAGCTGGAAATGAGGAGCTAGAAATCAGGAAAGAATTGAAGGCTGAATGCTGCACAGGGATAGGAAGTGAAGCTTTGGGAGTGGATCCTGTTCATGAGTGAGAAATCACAGAGAAATAACCTAGGACTTGGACGAAGCCGTCTAGCAAGAAATCAGACGGTTTAAGGTAGCAGCAAAGGAGATTGAAGGAAAACCTCTGAAGAGCCACCTTCACCTTCTACCAACAAGGAAGGACAATCTACCAAGAAGGAAGGAAAGCAGGCTCAACACTGGGTTCACTGTTCTTGTGTTCACCGTTCTTCTCTCCCTACAGTATTTATGAGGTGCCTGTCATTATAGCAGTCTTATGTGACACCCAGTCTTCATCGTTTTGGCAGCAGAAATGGTCACTGCACTGAGGTCAGTCAGAGAGGGTCACTGGCAGTGGATCCATGGGTAGGATCACAGTCCGTGCACAAAGGCACTGTGGTTTAATCTAGAGCATGCTAAAAATTATTTACACCACATTGTATTAGATATTGCTTCTGCAAACTCATAGGCAGTGTGGCATTACTTTTCTTTGGTTTTGTACTAGCTACTGATCCAGTTTCAGCCTGAAATACAGGCCCCTACTAGTTCAAAGGAACATCTAATTTAGTGATCCTGGGGCACTGTAGGTATGGTTTGCATCTTAGCATTTTATGAGATGTAAGTGAAAGACAGAGCCCAATCCATCATGTGTTTGTTCTACAAGATCAAGAAAAGATAAAAAGAACTGTAATATTAATTACATCAAAGAATGCGTTTCATTGTATAACTTGAGTCATGTGAATTAAATACTCTGACATACATCCATCTCCCTATTTGTGTGTGCACACACACACACACACACACACACACACACACACATACACATGCACAAAGTGTTAATAGAAAGAGATCATAAGGGATTGTAGTATCGACAAAAAGCCTCACTAAGAAACCCACAGACCAGTGAACATTTCTGAAGCAGCAGCTTACCCTAGACTTGGTTTCCATGGCAATAAGTACTGAATGGAGGTCTGCTACTGCCTTTCCTGAAGAGAAGGGTCAGAAATCAGTAAAATACTTCATTTTATGATTTTAAAAAGTAGTCACCAAAAGCAACCACAGTAAATTTCATCACTATCAAAAATAACTGTTCTGTGAAATTGCTACTTTTTACCCTGATTAAAAACAGAACAAAAGGGGAATTTACAAAGTCACCAAGTAGTATGGTGATTTTGTGCTGAACCCAACATATATACATAAATAACAAACAGATGGTTTAGGGTTGACCCTAAGCCAGTGTGTCTGAATTTGAGCCTTAAACAGCACTTAACCCAGTGGTTCTCAACCTTCTGGCCCTTTAAATACAGTTCCTCGTGTTGTGACCCAACCATAAATTATTTTCGTTGCTGCCTCATACCTGTAATGTTGCTACTGTTATGAATCGTAATGTAAATATATGATATGCAGGATGGTCTTAGGTGACCCCCTGTCGTTCGACCGCCAAAGGGGTTGTGACCCACAGGTTGAGAACCGCTGACTTAGCCAGAAGAGTACTTAGGCAGAAGGGCTGCATCAACGAGATCACCTGTGGATGTGGTCTTTAGAATGTCAACATTTCCATGTAAAGAATGACCCCATTCATAGATGAGTGGATAAAAAAAAACTGTGGAACATTTACACCACAGAATACTATGCAGCTGTAAAAAATGGGGATATCTTACCCTTTGGGACATTATGGATGGACCTGGAAATTAGTAGATGAGTGGATTAAAAAAAACTGTGGAACATTTACACTACAGAATACTATGCAGCTGTAAAAAAAAACAGGGATATCTTACCCTTTGGGACATTATGGATGGACCTGGAAAATATTATGCTAAGTGAAATAAGCCAATTTGAGAAAGACAAATATCACATGATCTCACTTATTTGTGGAATCTATTGAGCAGAATGACTTGACCAACAAAATAAGACCTAAAGCATGGAGGCATGGAACAGACTGACATACCTCGATGTGGGGTTGGGGAGATGAGAAGAGATAAACCAAAGAACTTATATACCTATAGGCATAGCCCATGGCCATGGGCAATTAGTAGTGAAGACTTGGGGGCTGGGTAGGGGCTGGGAGGAGAAGAGTAAAGTGGAGGGTAAGGGAGATATCTGTAATATTATCAACAATAAAAAGTTTATTTAAGCCCTAGCTGGTTTGGCTCAGTGGATAGAGTGTCAGCCTTCGGACTGAAGGATCCCAGATTCGATTCTGGTCAAGGGCACATGCCTAAGTTGCGGGCTTGATCACCAGTAGGGGATGTTCAGGAGGCAGCCAATCAATGATTCTCTCTCATCATTGATGTTTCTATCTCTCTTTCCCTCTCCTATAAACATAGTTCTAGAACATCTCAGAAACTCATCCTCCTATCTCTACAAAAATAATTTCCTCTAACATAACCTCATGTGCAAAGGAAGCCTGCAGTTTTTCAGAGGCTGGAACCAGAGAGAGTGGTGATAATGATTTATCATTAATGGTGTCATTCATTCAGACTTTAATGTTTCACTGCACACTTAGTCTGTCAGGCATGCGTGCTGTCGGACACAGTGTGCAAATATGGAAAAGATATAGCCTTTCCCTCTAGGGGTGCAGAGTTTATCAGGGAGGTACACCATAAGTCAATGAGTATAAAATAATAAGACGAGTGCCACAGAGGGGACTATTAATCCTTCCCTGCTTATTTTTGTTTTAGGATAAAGTCAGAACATAATCACTTGGCCTTCAAGGCACTCTAATAGAACCTTTGAAACCAGGACTTCTGCCTGGTCCTGAGTCTCCTCTCCCCTAAATCCTCTGAATGCTATGTTCCAGCCCTCACTGTTCTTGCTGAGGTCTCTCTTGCCTTCAGTTTCCCACATGTTGGTACCTCTGCCTCAAATGACCTTTCCCTGTGCCTTCATCTGTGAGGCCTCCTTCAGGTCTCAACTTAAGTATCGCTTCTCATAATTGTTAGGCCCTCCTGTCATATGTTCTCATGGCTCCATTTTCTTCCTCTATCATAAATTCTCACTTTAGTGGTTTTAGTTTTCAAATGTCTATCAATCTCAGTGGGATTAATTCTTGCAAGTTGCCTCATAGCCCCAATTGTAAGCACTGGGCACGGCACATAGTAAACCTCAAATATTTATTGAATGAATAAAATTGAACTGAAGAGCTAATTAGCATAACTTGGAGAAAATGTTATTGCTCATACCAAGTTTATTGTGATGTGGCAATGTAACTAAAGAGATTGCAGATTAATCTGAAAGCCTTTATAGAACACAGAAACTTCTATAAAGTTTGTTCTGTGTTTTGTTAACTCATTTTCCATCTAACAAAAGAGTGTCTGATGGCTTAGTAAGACTTATAAGAAAAACACACAATTTTAGATTTCAGACATTTGAAATTTAGGGCAATGCTCATAGTGGGCTGAACTTTCATTCTTTCTCAAAGGTTTACTAACCAGATGGTGGGTGGGTATGGCATGAGGTGAGAGACTTTAATTAGCAGAAAACTCCAGGTTCTGAGGTATAGTCGACGGAACAATCAACTAAGAATCAGAAGAGCAGGTTCTTTCACCAACTTTGTCACTAACTAGCTCTCATTGATTTCTCTGGGTCCCAAACTCCTTTCTTGTAAGACGAGCAGGTCTGACTAAATGACCTCCATAGTTGCATCCAGCCCAGTCCTTTGCTGAATCGATGAAAAACACACTCAGTTGCATACAAATGATCAATAGGTCAATTATTCTAGCATATCAAGTCTTCAAGGGCCTTTAACACAATGAATGTGTTCTGAAAAGTTACTGTTACAATACTACTTTTTAAAAATAAAATTTTCATTATATAAACATTCTCTGATATTCACTAGATCTCCCTAGACTAAATCAGATTAGGAGGTTTTGCTAAATTTCATAACTATAATAGATCCAGGTACCTGTAGAAATGGGGCATGAGGCAAGGGAGTCATGTTCATAAACATACTTCATCTGACCTCTGTAGGTTCTGGGGACAACAGGAAGAAATGGACATGACAGGATCAGTTCAAGGGTGAAGGCTTCAACTATTCACCTCCTACAATAAATATGTTCACCATCACAAAACCTTATAGTAAGACAGTCAATAACTTTTAAAATCACTGAATCTATCCAAGAAATAAATTTTAATAAAAACAAAGATAATCTTTACCAAAACAAATAATATAAAAATATCAACTACATCACCTCAAAAAATAACACCAACACCTGCTAAAATATAATAATGCAAAAAAAAAAAACTGCCTCAAATTCTGAATAAAAAGAAAAAATCAACCAGTCATTTGGGTAACTGAGATCATTAAATGTTCTCTAATGAGGTCACTGCCTTTTGGTCTTATTATTTTCTATATCACTAGTATAGGGATACACAATTTCAATGCTCTCTCCTCCTAGTCTAATTACCCTCCAACACTAAACTCCAATCAACATATAAATTGAAAAGTGTAAAATAGAAACAGAGAGAATGTTTCCTTCCTTTTTTCCTTCCTTCATTTACTTATTCATAAGAACCATTATTTGACATCTCTTGTATAACTAAATAGTTTAAGGTTCCAAGGAGGATCTTATTTTTAGGTAGAAAACACAGATTGTGGTCTTAAAACGCAGTCTATTGAAGAGATAAGTCAAATATATGAAACAACTAGAAATAACTTCTAAGGATACGAAAGAATAAGAATTCTGTACAATTTGTACATCAGTGTGCTGAAAAATTAAACCATCTTTGGGGCAGAAGTAGTCTTGGATGTTGCCCTGGAAAAGATAACATTTGAACTAGATCTTAAATAACTTGGATTTATTACACAAGAAAGTAACGAAATGCTCAAAAAAAGGGGAAGGGATGTGTGGTTATCACAAGGATATACAAGGATACTGCAGCCAGCTTGGAGGGACGTTCAGTGGACAAACCTAGAACATTTCAGCCTCAAAAACTAAGCTCAGTAATAAATTATAAACCATTTAAAAATTAGAATTCTTGAGTCTGTACAGATAAAAATTAGTTAAGTAAATAAAGAACTGAAGAATTATTTAGATATTAGATAATTGCTTATAGTATAATAATGAAAAATTATGGTACTGGATATGAAAAAAAATCATCATTTCACAGTCATTGTAATAAAGACCAGATAAGCAAGAATCACTGATGGATACTAATCAAGGGGAAACTTCATAAGAAACAGTATACTAGTATTTGCAGGTTTCTGTGCAAAGTGCTTATTAGTTGCAAAGGGGGAAAACGAATATACAGTGGAGAAATCAGGCAACGTTTGGCTGGGTGATTAATATTAACATGACCAATGGGGAACAGATGGACATCATGTGCCTCCAGATGTGACACCCTGAGGACACAACATCACCTGTGCAGTATTACAGCCAAGGCAACATAATCTTAATCTGACCATGATTAAAGGAAACACCAGACAAACACAATGTGAGGGATGTTCTTTTCAAGGATGGAGGAAGGACTATATATGTCAATGTCACAAAAGACAAAGAAAAGCTGTGAAAATGTTTCACATTAAAAGAGGCCTCTAAAGAGACATGGCCACTAAGTGTAACCTCTGACCCTGGATTGGATCCTTTGCTGGAGGGAGAAAATGCTATAAAGGGCATTATTAGATCAACCAAAAAAAATGAAATAGGAATGGTAAATTAAAATACTGTATCAATGCAAGTATATACACATATACATATATGAATACATATACAGTGATAAAGGAGAGGCACAAGGGATGGGTGAATGAGGCCTTCTGTAATCTGTTAATGCTCTATTTCTTGACTTTGCTGCTTCTTAAAAATATATAT
>NW_005370140.1:335717-363649 GCF_000412655.1 Myotis brandtii
GACATTTTTTCATATCTCATAATTTTAAAAGTTAAAAATGAGATTAAAATATATGCATACACACATACACAAAATGACAGTGATTTATCTACATAAATGCCAATGAGTTTTATCTATGTTGTTGGCAGTAGAAGGACAGAAATGAAAAGCAGGTGGGCTTCTGCCAGGAATTCTGAATAACAGAAAATTGAAACTTTCCCCTTCTCTATGGTATTCACCTTCGGATATGACAGTGCCTGCTACTGGATCATTAGCCCCACATAACTGGTAGCAACAGCAGAAAGACATCAGAAATATCAAGCTGATATTTTCTACCACACCACCATCATTTTCCCCCAGTACCTTATTATAGAAAATTTCAGTTCAAAGAAAACTTTAATGCATACTGAATTTTAATCTTGAACTGCTCAACAAAATTATGATATGGGTTAGCCAATATTATTATCCCTTCTGTAGATATTAGAATGGGCCATGAAGGTTAAGTGTTTTGTTGAGGCTCACAGGCTAATAAATGAATGAGCCAGGATTAAAACCCAGATAATCTGATTCTAAATCCAATTCTCTTTTCACTACATTGTGCTCCTTAATCTCTGTCAAAAAAGTAGACAGAATTAGAAACAAGTTTTATCCAAGGATTTTTCAAGAATGCTCAAATTTACTTTGTTTACAATAATGATGTGCTACTTCTACTGTATACCTTACTAAGAGCCATGAAATATGTTAAGCATTTTAGATCCATTATATCTTTTTTCCCCCAAACAATCTCAGAGGGTAGGAATTGTCCTCATTTTACAGGTGGAGACATTACAGCTTATGGAGGCACAGAAACTTTCTCAAGATCACACAATTAATACGTGGAAAGTAGCAGGCTCCACTTCACCAGACTTTCTAAGCAAAAAAAAAAACACACTGAGCTATGTTCTGGAATCCTGTTGGAACATGTGACTCTAACTGTTTTCTGAAGTTTGTTTTCTCATATTCAATTCTCCAATATTTGAAGGACTGCCAAGGAGAAGAGAAATCAGGCTGAACATGCATGTTCCAGAGGAGGAAAATGGGACCAGCATGAAGACAGTCTAAACCAGTGGTTCTCAACCTTCCTAATGCCGCGACCCTTTAATACAGTTCCTCCTGTTGTGGTGACCCCCAATTTCATTGTTACAAATTGAACATAATTAAAGCATAGTGATTAATCACAAAAACAGTATGTAATTATATATGTGTTTTCTGATGGTCTTAGGCGACCCCTGTGAAAGGGTCGTTCGACCCCCAAAGGGGTCTCGACCCACAGGTTGAGAACCGCTGGTAAACCGTCAGATTGTGCTTCAACATAAGAAGTAATCTAATAACCACATCTCTTTGAAAAAATGAGGAGATAATGTTCTATATTTTGTTTGGAGTGGTGATGACACAGGCACACACACTTAACAAAACTCATTGAATTGTAACTGCAGATCTGTGCATTTCAGTATATAAAAATTTAACACAAGTATTTTTTAATTTTTAATGTATTGCTGACAATATTATAGATATTTCCCCATTCCTCCCTTTTGTCCCCCTCCACCTAGCTCTCACCCCATCCCAACCTTCCCCACACTATTGTCTGTGTCCATGGACTATGCATATATGCATATATGTTCTTTGGTTAATCTCCCACCCTCCCCCATCCCTCATTGTAGGCTAATGAGCTTCCATCAGAGGTTTAATGATGGCCTGCTAGAGACAAAGAGGTTTCCTGAATTAAGTGGGGAGATGATACTAGCCAGTATTTTAGGATTCTTCCAAACCTAAGACTTTATAGCATTTCTATTGGCATCTATAAAAGAGACTATGAAGTCACTTCCACATATAAAATTCTTAGTTTTTAATTGGTTACTTTTTTGTACTCATATTGTCTCTTCAATATGTAATGAGTTTCCAGGTAAGTCACTCTGTGAACATGTTTCAAGTAAGAAGAGTCAGTGATGAGCTTAGTGTCACTTGTCAAAATAGCATGTCACCTCCCTAGAAGCTCCCCAGAGTGGACTTCCCAAATGAATTGAATTGGTCAATAACCCAGTCCTTAGTCTTAAAGACCCAGAAATCTATTTTTTCCTATACATCAAGAGCACAGCATAGCAAAGTGTACAAGACTAAGACTTTATGATTTTTAAATAAGAAATAAAATTTCTAAGGATATCAGACCCATTGGATCTTCCAGGCAGTGCATAGTATTTCACAGAGAGAAATAAACCATAATCAAAGCACTGATTCATAATCATGTAGTCAAAATAAAGGGTGCTATATGACTCAAATTTTAATGACATCTTTTTGGGCAGCTTATAATTCAATCGGGTTATGATTCCTAGGAGCAATCTTAACTTTAATATAGGATTACATATATTTGTTCTGATTCATTATGAATCAATATTTTAGCCTATTAACCCAGGCAATTTTTCTTTCCTTCATTTCCAAGTTCCCAAAAAACATTGTGATCCGTTATACATACAAAAGATGAACACAAGTGGAAATGTTATCTATAAAATAGCTAGTAGAAACTTTGTCTGGTCTAAGGAATGTGAAACTATGGATATAATACAGACCTTTTAAGGGCACTTGAAATCTGATAATAAAAACTGAATAGATAACATGTACATCAGCAGTCATCATTATCAGATAATATCCTACTTGTAATAGAAACATGGAAATAAGGAAATAACTACTTTTGAATTCCATCTATTCTTCTTTTACAGGGATATGTGCTCACATTTTGTTTGATCTTTTCATTTCCCTTATATTTTCATTCTCATCAGAAGGGATTGAATATTCATTCATTGTTGCCTATGCCAGATTCTCTGTGCCCCACAATATGTTTGCCTGTGAGCAATGCCAAACTATAACATGGACACAGGGTACATGTTCTTGGAGATGGAGAGAGTTCTTCATCCTAACATGTCAAAAATAGAGGAGGAATAAAATACATGAATATTTATTAAGTCCTTAATTTATGACAGGCTCCATTTTAGACAGTTTAATCTCATTCAATCCTTATGTAACATTTCAAATAATTATCCCCACTTTATAGAGGCAGGAATTGAGCTAAGAGAGATTACCTGAATAATGGTTTATAACTATTGAATATCAGGACTGGAATTTGAACCCAATCTGTCTGATTTGAATGCTTGATTTCTATCTGTATGCTCATCTATCCTGCAATCCTGGCATTCTTACCATCCTCTAAACAGCGGTTCTCAACCTGTGGGTCGCGACCCCTTTGGCGGTCAAACGACCCTTTCATAGGGGTCGCCTAAGACCATCCTGCATATCAGATATTTACATGATGATTCATAACAGTAGCAACATTACAGTTATGAAGTAGCAACGAAAATAATTTTATGGTTGGGTCACAACATGAGGAACTGTATTTAAAGGGCCAGAAGGTTGAGAACCACTGCAACAGTACAATCTTTCGTTTGTTACAAGGGAAAAACCCATTGCTCCTTCAACTCCCTTAAAGCTGGCCCACTTAAGAGTTATACACACACAAAAGCAACCAGAATCACAATCTTTTGTTTGATACAAGGGAAAACCCGTTGCTCCTTCAACTCCCTTAAAGATGGCTCACTTAAGAGTTATACACACACAAAAGCAACCAGAATCATCATCCGCAACCATTCACCCCCAACCACCCAAATTGCAGGATAATGAGATGGTAAAATTCTAAAATTACATGATATTGAGCAAAATTCTAAAATGTAATTAGACAACATTGGGTAAAATTTTGTGAACACTCTCAGCTGTGCCAGAAAACTTTACAAAGCAAAGAAAGAAATAGATCTGAAGTGCAATCTGCTGCCTCTTGGAGAAGCTGCCTGCCATCCTCCTCCTCCATAGAGCTTCCTAAGCAAGGACGCCAACCTCGCAGGGGACAAGTCAAAGCTGCATCAGCTCAAGGAACAACACGCCTGATAGGCCTCCCAGCGCCTGGGGATGAATCATCCAAGAAATGCATCTACTCAGTCTCCAGATATTACTAAACATCTACCCAAAGCTAGTGTTTGTTCTGGGCCCTAAGCCCACGATGAATGAGAGACGATCCCTCCCGCGAAGATGCAGTAAGTTTTAGTTCTTTCACTGCAGTCACACATATAGCATCTCGCATACTGCCTGCTGAACGACGCAGAAGTGAATGAAATAGACACAAATTCCTGCTCTGGTGAAGCTGCATTCTAGAGGGGCAGAAGAACAGAGGAACAAATAAAGAAGCAAAATGTACATTATGTCATATAGAGATTAAGGTTTTCACATGTCACTTTCAGCAAATGATAGAACTGCTAGATAGAAAATCAGCAAGGATATAGAATTGAACTACACAATTAACCAAAAGGATCTAATGACATATACAGAAAACTTTACGTAACAATAAATATTTTTTCCAAATAGTTATGAAACATTCACCAAGCTAGACCAGGTCCTCAACCATAAAACAAACCTCAACAAATTTAAAAATATTGAATTCATATAAGGTTCTCTGATCATAGTGGAATCAAACTAGAAATCAATAGTAGAAAGAAATCAGGAAAATCTCTAAATGCTTGGATAGTAAACAGCCCATTTCTAAATAATCCCTGGGTGAAATAAAAAATCACAGAAAAAAAATGTAAGATATACACAAAACTGAGAAAAATTAAAATACAACATATCCAAATATGTGAGATGCTGCTAAAACAGTGCGAAAAGGGAAATGTATAACACTAAATGCTTACATTAGAAAAGAAGAAATGTATGATATCAAAAACAAAAATTCCTACCTCTAAAATCTAGGAACAGAAGAACAAAGTAAACCCAAACCAAGCAGAAGAAAGAAAAAAATAAAGATAAGAGCAGATATAAATGAAATCAGAAACTGAAAAAAATGTATAGAAAATCGATTGCACCAAAAGCAAGTAGTCGCTTGAGAAAATGGCGACCGGCAGGAAGGTAGGGAGGGAGAGAGTGTGAGAGTGCAAGGAAGTGATAGAGGAGTGTGTGGACGTGTGTGGTGTGTGAGTATGAGCTAGGGACAGTTAGATTCTGCAGGTCTTCTAAGGGGCTGCTAAACCGCAATTTCTTATAAAACTAAGCATTCAATTACCGTTCAACACAGCAATTGCACATTTAGGCGATGATCACAAAGAAAATTATCTTGACGTAAAACCCTGTACACAAATATTCATAGTAGCTTTTTTGTAAAAATAGTCCAAAACTGGAAACAACTTTTGTTGTTTTCCAACAAATGAATTGATGAACAATCTGTGGTATGTCCTACCAAAGAATACTACTCAGCAATAAAAAGAATGAACTATTGCTACACACAGCAATTTGGATGAGTCTCCAGGGAATTGGGATGAGTGAGAAAAGCGAATTACACACTGTACGATAACACTCATACAAAATTTTGGAAATCACAAAATTTTCAAGAAGATAGCAGATGAGTCGTATTAGGAATTCAGGGTGTGGGATAGAAGGCAGCACTATAACAGGACACACAAAGGCTGTCTGTGGGAACAGAAATGCTTTGTATCTTAACTATGGTGCCAGGTCAGGAATCTACACATGCAATAAAATTATAGAATGAAAAACATATTCACATACGCCACAAGTGAGTACATGCAAAACCAGGAAAGTCTGAATATTATATCAATATCAGTATCTTGATCGTGATATTGTACTATAATTTATCATTGGGGGGTGTTGACATTGGAGAGAAATGGATTAAATGTAGTCAGAATCTTCCTGTATTATTTCTGCTAACTGCATGTAAATTTGTAATTATCTAAAAAAAAAAAAAAAGCTTTTTAAAGTAATGTACCCAAAAGAAAAAGAATTGGAGAAATGACATTGAAATGAGAAAAGGGAAGTTTGCTTTAATGCTACTGTCTAGTATAAAATCAGCTTTAAACATTCTTAGCCATGTAGTTTGGTTTAAATATCTTGAGCACACATTCTTTTTCTGGAAGATGCCTCACTTCCCTACACATTAGCCTAAGAGTGTTGGCACTCTCAAGAGAATAAAAAAGTAGACAGATGGTGTTATGAAAAAAAAAATTCATGGACCTAAATATGAAAAACCTGGCAAGGAAAAAATGTCACCTACCAAAATCAGAATTGTGTTTTAGTGAAATTGAAGATTTATTTTGCCTAGCACACATGAAAGATTACCTAGGAATTACAGAACTGTGCTGTGAAAAGTAAACATTTAGTATGAGGAATCCTAAAAAAATAAATAAATAAAGCTACACTTGGCAAAAAAAAAATTTTAATTAAGAAAAGCTGGCCTAATACATAACAGTTAAGTCTCTAAACTCAAGATCTGTGAAGCATAAAAGAAATGTGTAAAATTCTAAATGAATTACAAGTATTTTAATAAATCTATGTAGTTCCAAAATAGGTAAAGCACATACAATTATGTTCAAAAGCAAACATTAATGGAAAACAACATTCTACATATTTTTAACAAGATTGATTAAAAACAAACAAACAAAAAGCCTTGTTGCCATCTAAGTGTCATGGGCTTGACAATTTTTATGTTGCTATCTCTTTAGCACTATAAGTTGCTTTTAATATTTCAGTTACCACATTTTGGCTTTATTCTGAGTGAATGCGAATTTTTAAAGATAATAAACAAAAGATAAAAAATAGAAAGTGTATGAGAATCGATTTATTCTCCCATTATCCTTGTACGTATGCTTTTGAACCTAATGATAAGCAAATAGATTTAAAAACCTCAAATTATTAATCTATGAGTCAAATCCAGGGAGCCTTCACAGACAAGTTTCCCCATACCTTAAAAATTTGCTTCGCTAAAATGTATAAATACTGAATTATCATTCGGATATATGTCCTAATTTACCTTTGACAGGTACCTTTCTGACATGTTAATTACTGTTATGCTGAGCTGCTAGACTTATGAACCATAATTATTCATTTCCCATAGGAATGATAATATCCTGTAGTATAAAGCATGAAAACATTAATACAAAAGAGAAAACATTTTATATTGGCAACTGTGACACCAGTTTTAAATTCTAAAGACAGCTGTGAATAAACTACCCATTTAGAAATCATGCTATTCAGTCTGCTTGCAGGTAAATAATGGAAACATTCATGAACAGAAGCATGAAGCTCATTAAAGTAAGGCATTACAATAGCTTGAAAAAATGTTTTAAAATAAATAAACAAATTAAACCTATACTTTTTAATCTGAATTTTGCCTAAAGGGCTAGAGAAAAGACTTTTTTAAAAAAATTACCTCCTACCAGAAAGGGAAACTAAAAAAGCAACTTACTATTCACAATTGCTTCAAAAATAATTACATACCTAGGAATGAATTTAACCAAGGGTGTAAAAGACCTGTACTCAGAAAATTATAAGACACTGAAGAAAGAAATTGAAAAAGATACAAAGACAGTAAATGGATGCATATACTGTGTTCCTGGATAAGAAGAATTAATATAATTAAAATGTCCATACTACCCAAAGCAATCTACAGATTCAACACAATTCCTATCAGGATACCATTGGCATATTTCACAAAACTAGAACAAATATTCCAAAAATTTATATAGAACCACAAACCTGAATAGCAACAGTGATCTTGAGAACGAAAAACAAAGTTGGAGGAATTATACTATTTGATATCAAACTATACTACAAGGCTATAGTAATCAAAACAGCATAGTACTGCCCAGCCAGTGTGGCTCAGTGATTGAGCATTGACCTATGAACCAGGAAGTCATGGTTCGATTCCCAGTCAGGGCACATGCCTGGATTGTGGGATCCATTCCCAGTGTGGGGCATGCAGGAGGTAGCCAATCAATGATTCTTTTCATCATTGATATTTCTATCTCTCTCTCTCACCCTCTCCCTTCCTCTCTGAAATCAATAAAGATATATATTTTTTTAAAAACAGCATGGTACTGACATAAAACAGATATATAGATCAATTGGACAGAACAGAGAGCCCAGAAATAAACCCACACATTTATAGTCAATTAATATTTGACAAAGGAGGCAAGAACATACAATGGGCTAAAGATAGTCTATTCAATAAATGGTGCTGGGAAAATTGAACAGATATATGCAAAAAAATGAAACTAGACCACCTTCTTACACCACACACAAGAATAAACTCAAAATGGATTAAAGACTTAAATGTTAGACTCGAACCCATAAAAATGCTAGAAGAAAGCATATGTGGTAAAATTTCAGACATTTCTCATAGCAATATTTTTTCTGATATCTTTTCAGGCAAGGAAAGCAAAAGGAAAAATAAACAAGTGGGAGTACATAAAACTAAAAAGTTCTTGCACAACAAAGGAAACCATTAACAAAATGAAAAGACAACCCACTGAATGGGAGAACATATTAACTAATGGTACTCTAATAAGGGGTTAATATCCAAAATTTATAAAGATCTTATAAAATTCAACACCAAAAAAGCAAACATCTAATTTAAAAAATGGGCAAAGGACCTGAATAGACACTTCTCCAAAGAGGACATACAAGATGTCCAATAGACATATGAAAAGATGCTCAATGTCACTAATTATCAGAGACATGAAGTTAAAACCACAATGAGATATCTCCTCACACCTGTCAGAATGGCTATCATCAATAAGGCAACAAACAACTGGTGCTGGCAAGGATGTGGAGAAAAGCAAACCCTTTGTGCGCTGTTGTTGGGAATGCAGATTGGTGTAGCCACTGTGGAAAACAGTAATAGTTACCTCAAAAAATTAAAAATAAAACTGCCTATTCCTCTTCTGGGAATTTATCAGAAGAAACCAAAAAAAAAAACTAATTCAAAAGAATATATGTACCCCTATATTCATTGCAGCATTATTTTCAACAGCCACGATTTGGAAGCAGCCCAAGTATCCATCAGTAGATGAATGGATAAAACAGCTATGATACATTTACATAATGGAATACTCTCAGCCATAAAAAAAGGGAGGAAATCTTACTTTTTGGGACTACATGGATGGGCTTGGAGAACATGCTAAGTGAAATAAGCCACTCAGAGAAAAACAGGCACCATATAGATTTCACTCATATGTGGAATCTAATGAAAAAACTGAACTAACAAGCAAAATAGAGATAGATTCATACACAGAGGGCATGCAGACAGCACTGGTGGAGGGGTTTGGGAGTGAGGTGGAGGGATTGAACAAAAAATAATAACAGAAAGAATTCATGGACACAGGCAACTGTGTGGTGATTAAAGGGGGGATCAGATGGGTAGAGGTAGAGAGGGGTATAGGGGGGATAAATGGTGATGGGGAAAAATATAAAAGAAAATAAAGAAAAAATCATTCAAATTGACCATTTATGGTGAAAAAGCCCAGTACCAACTAGATATGTCATCAGGCATTTTCCCCCTAAATTTTAGATAAGAAACCTTTAACTGACTAAAATGTTTTTAATCCCATAGATAAGAATGTGTATAAAATTGCTCTCACTGTCCATCCACATTAAGAACCTGGTACTCACCCTTAACTATTCCTTTCTTTTATGCTCCACATCTGACCAGTAACAAAGGCATAATGATCTACCGTTTAATGGTCTCTCCTTTCAAGCCCACCCTCCTACACTCAACATCTCTTTCCAGGGCCTTACTAGCTGGTCATCTAGGTTCCTGTCCAGCACCAGTCTAGTCCATTCTCTGGATCTCTATCAAAGTGACTTGACTGACACCACACAACTGAAACTATGACTTCACTGTTACACTCAACCCCCCTAGCTTGTCCTTGCACCATCTTGTCCTTGCCTACCTCACCAGCTTTATTTCTCAACACACCACCCCATCACCACTCACACCATTTACATTCTAATCACACCAAACTACAGACTCTCTCCCAAATGTTGTCTACAGTTTATATTCCTGGGTTTCAAAAAATTATGAATACTATGGATATTTTTTTCTGCAAATATTTTTTTCCTCTTTATATCATGTTCTCTCAATCTCAATATAAGCTTCAAGAGAGCAGGGAGCTGGTCTTCCTGGACTGCCTTATCCCAAGTCCCCAGGACAGTGCCTGGTTCACAGTAAATGTGTGGAGACTTTTCTAAAGCTGGGCCTAATATTAGTGCACATCAGCTCCATTCATATTTCTTTGTCTAGAACTCAGCCAGACTCATGATCATATTTAACTTCAAGACACGCTGGGACATATAGTAAAGTGTGCGCCCAAAGAGAAATAATAGACTTGGATGAGCAGCCAGCAGTCTCAGCCATACCAGATAATTGTCATGTAAATATAATGTCAACAGAAAACAAATCCAAATGTGCACAAGTCAAAGAAAAAAAGCTGCTTATTCTTGAAATGAAAACCTACTAGAAGCTGAATGTAAGCCAACTAGGAGATAAATGCAGAAATAAATTGATAATGAACATTAAATAAGAGAACCATTAGGTGTCTAGATGTTTCAGGAGTGATTGCATCAATTTTTTATATATGTAATTACAGTACTCTTTAAATGATTTCATAACATTCTTTTTTAAGAAGCTAGTGTAATATTGATGCCAAAAGATTGCACACACCTAAATCTACAGGCTGATGTTACTTATGAAATATCAATGCAATAATCCTAAATAAAATATCAATAAATAGAATAAACAAAACATTAAAAGAATAAATCATATCTCTAAGTGGCATTAACTCAAAGAATGTGAGAATGTTCAATATTAGAAATCTTTTTATATAAATCACCATAATAATAAGTCTAAAAAGAAAGATTACATTATTATCTGCACAGACAAAAAGGCATTTCATACAACCCCTAATCCATTCCTCATACATAAATACTTCCTGCTCTGCTAATCCCTATATGTAATAAATCAATTAAAAAATTATATGGTAGGATTCAAAAATGGCAGCAGAGTAAGTGGAAGCTACAATGACACGTTCCCAGAACCAAACTGGAATTAACAGCTAAAATACAGAAAAACCATCCTTAATAATCAACTGAAGACTAGCGAGAGAGAACCCTGATAACCAAGGACAGAATGTGGAACCCACATAGAGAGTGAGTAGTAGGAAGTGCAGAGGTGCTAAAGGGCTGGCCGGGCTCCCACAAATAGCACCTGAAGTTCTGGAGGGATATCTCAGCTGTGAGGGAAAGGGGGAGTGGTTCCCACTGAGAACACTGGAGACTAAACCCCAAGCTGTGCCCACCAGCCCAGGGCACCAGAACTAAAAAAGGTGCCCACATAACATCTGGCTGTGGAAAGCAGAAGAGTTGCTGTCTGCTAGGAAGAGATGACTCAAAATGCAGGCACTCTTTTAAAGGGCCAACATATAAAATTGCATGTGCAGCCACTCACTTTAGGCTCCAGCAGAGAGAGGGCAGAGTGGACTAGAGCTGTGTGAGCAGAAGCCAAGATTGGGGGCTCTAAGATTAGAGCTGGGAAGGCAGACACCCTGGTTTCCTGTGCTGAGTTATTCCCTCACACTGCAGAGGACATCTTCCTCATGCAGACCTTTACCATCCAGGCAACTTTTGCCTAGGGAGGAAATCCCCTTGCCCCACCCTGTGGATTTTCTGAGGCCCATTAAGAGACTGAGAATAACAATCGGCCTGCAGGCAGAAACAATTGACCCACTCTATTGAAAAACCTCTCATCCCACCCTGAGGTCAATACCCTGAGGCTAATCAACACTGAATGACAATCAGACTTCAGGAAGGAAGCGGGGTGGCTCCCTGGAGGCTTTGAGTCTTTGCCTGATCTAATCCCCAGTCTGGGGCTAGGAAAAACAAACCTTGGAGCACATTTTAGTCCTTCCCAGAGCAAGCAAAGCTGTGGATTGCTGAAAGCTCCAAACACAGTACTAAGGGACAGTCAGAAATAGCTTCTGACAGTGTCCTACACTAGAGATTGGGAGTCATAGCAGATCTATCTAACATATAGACACAAACAAACAGGCAGCCAAAATGGGGAGACAAAAAAAAAAGCCCCAAATGAAAGAACAAGAGAATTCTCCAGAAGAAGAAATAAATGAAATGGAGATTAAAAAAATTTATCAGATATAGAGTTCATAATAATGATGGCAAGAATGTTCAACAGTATGAGAAAAGATATAGTAACTATGAAAAAAAGACCCGTCAGAAATACAGAATGACACAGCACTAATAAAGAACACATTGAAAGGAATACACAGCAGATTAGGGGAAGCTGAGGATCAGATCAACAAAATAGAAGACAGGGTAGAGAAAATCACTCAGAGAACCAAAAAGAAAAAACAATTAAAAAACAAGAGGACAGCTTAAGGGAGCTGTGGGACAACATGAAACATAACACTATTTGTATAAAAGGAGTTGCAGAAGGGAAAGAAAGTAAGCAAGGGATAGAAGACCTATTTGAAGAAATAATAGCAGAAAATTCTCTAACCTGGCAAAAGAAAAAGTCACACAAGTTCAGGAAGCACAGAGACTTCCAAGCAAGAAGAACCCAAAAGGCCCACACCCAGACACATCATAATTAAAATGCCAAAAATTAAAGACAAACAGAGAATCTTAAAGGCCAAAAAAAAAAAAAAAGCAATTTATTACCTACAAAGGAAGGCTTCTGCTGATTTTTCATCAGAAACTCTACAGGCCAGAAGAAAAGTGCATAAAGTACTCAAGCTAATGAAAAGCAAGGATCTGAAAACAAGATCACTATATCCAGCAAGGCTATCATTCAAAATAGATGTTGAAATAAGGAGCTTTCCAAACAAAAAATAGCCTAAACGAACTTATCACCACCAAACCAGCACTGCAAAAAATGCTAAAGGGATGGCTGTAATGAGAAGAAGAAAGAGGGAGAGAGAGGGAGGGAGGGAGGGAGGGAGAGAGAGAGAGAGAGAGAGAGAGAGAGAGAGAGAATAGGCAGAAAGACTTAAAGTGGCAATAAAAAAATTACCTATCAATAATAATCTTAAATGTAATTGGATTAAATGATCCAATCAAAAGACATGGGGTTGCTGAATGGATACTAAAACATGACACAAATATATGCTGTCAATAAGAGACCCACCTCAGAACAAAAGACTCACACAGGATGACAGTGAAGGGATAGAAAAAATTTTTCCGTGCAAATGGAAAGAAATAAAAAGCTGGGGTAGCTATATTCATATCTGACAAAATAGACTTCAAAATGATGGCCATGAGAAGGCACAGTAAAGGTCACTACATAATACTAAAGGGATCAATCCAACAAGAGGATATAACCCTGCTAAACATATATGCACCCAATATAGGGAGCACCTACATATGTAAAAAACTTCTGGACGACTTTAAGGGAGAGATTGACAGCATTGAAGTCATAGTAGGGGACTTAACACTCCACTGACTTCACTGGATAGGTCATCCAAACAAAAATTAAGAAACAGTCACTCTAATGATACACGGGATCAGATGTATTTAATTGACATTTATAGAACATTTCACCCCAAAGCTATTGGAGAATATACATTCTTCTCAAATGCACATGTTAGGACACAAAACAAGTCTCTACAAATTCAAGAAGACTAAAATAATATTAAGCATCTTCTCAGATCACAATGGCATAAAATTAGAAAGCAACTACAGTAATAACACATAGAGGCTAAATAGCATGTTATTAAACAAACAATGGGTTACCAATGAGATCAAGAAAGAAATCAAAAGCTTCTAGGAAACAAATGAAAATGAACACACAACAACCCAAAGTCCAGGACACAGCAAAAGTAGCCCTGAGAGGAAAGTTCATAGCAAAACAAACAAACAACCAAACAAAAAAGAAAAATTAATAATAAATGATTTAGCCCTACAACTTAAAGAATTAGAAAGAGAACAACAAAAAAAGCCCAGAGTATGTAGAAGGAAGGAAATAATAAAGATTAGAGCAGAAATAAATGACATAAAAACTAAAAAACAAACAAAATGTCAATAAAACCAAGAGCTGATTCATTGAAGAGATAAATAAGATTGATGAACCTTTAGCCAGACTTATCAAGAAGCAAAGAGAGAGGACCAAAATAAATAAAATCAGAAATGAAAGCAACGAAGTAACAACTGACACCACAGAAATACAAAAGATTGTAAGAAGAGGGTTAGTGCGCGTCTGTGACATGAGGAGGGCTGCCAGGCGCGGACGGGAACTCCCTGGCCCGTGGCGATGCCCAAGCAGGACTGCCCCTTCGGGGTCACGGCCCCACTGCAGCTCAAGGTCCACGTGGGCTGGAAGGAGCTGGGCCGTGGCGTGTGCTCCGAGCGTTACTCGAGGGAGATCTATGAGAGGACTCAGCCATATCTCATAGCAATATATTTGTGGATACATCTCCTATGACCAGGGAAACTAAGGAGAAAATAAACAAATGGGACTACACGAAAATAAAAACCATCTGCACAGCAAAATAATCCATCAACAAAATGAAAAGGGAGCCCACTGTATGGGTGAACATATTTGCCAATTATACATCTGATAAAGGGTTAATATCCAAAATATATAAGGAACTCATACAACTTAACAAAAGGAAGACAAACAATCCAATTAAAAAATGGGCAAAGGACCTAAATAAACACTTCTCCAAAGCAGACATACAGATGTCCAAGAGACAAGAAAAAAATGCTCAAAGTCACTGATCATTAGAGAGATGCAAATTAAAATGACAATGAAGTATCACCTCACACCTGTCAAAATGGCTACCATCAACAAATCAACAAATGACAAGTGATGGCGAGGATGTGGAGAAAAGGGAACCCTAGTGCACTGCTGGTGTGAATGCAGACTGGTGCAGCCATTATGGAAAACAGTATGAAGTTTCCTCAAAAAATTAAATATGGAACTCCCATTTGACCCAGTAATCCACTTCTAGGAATATATCCCAAGAAACCAGAAACACCAATCAGAAAGGATATATGCACCCCTATGTTCATAGCAGCACAATTTACCATAGCTAAGATTTGGAAACAGCCTAAGTGCCCATCAGCAGATGAGTGGGTTAAAAACCAGTGGTACACCTACACAATGGAATACTATGCTGCTGTAAAAAAGAAGGAACTCTTACCATTTGCAACAGCAGGGATAGATGTGGAGAGCATTATGCTAAGCGAAATAAGCCAGTCGGAGAAAGATATGATCTCACTCATTTGTGGAATATAATAAACAACATAAACTGATGAACAAAACTAGAGCCAGAGGAAAAAAAAATTAGAATATAATAGAAGTAATCCTGTTATTTGCATATTTTTAATATTTCCTACAACTTTTGTGATATACTATGTTAGTACAGTTTGGGTAATATTATTATATTTAAAATCTGTTTTTCTTGAAATATTAATGTTTATTGCATGTAATATTATTATATTTAGAATTGTTTTCTTGAAATATTAATGTTTATTGCATGTAACATTATTATATTTAAAATTATTTTTCTTGAAATAGTAATGTTTATTGCATGTAAATGGCTAATTATTTTGCATCTACAATCTGGTAATAGATTTATTTTATATATTGTAAAATAAATGAATAAAAAGAAAAAAAAAGAAAATCCCCCCTCCAAAAAAAATCAGTTACTAAAATATTGAGAATCATATGAATGCTTTATGTGGATTATTTTAAGATTACAACATTATCTAATAGCTATGAGAGAGTTGAATGAGTATAGGTATACAACCATATTTTAGAGAAATTAATTAATGAAAGTTGCCTTTATTATGCCATTAGACTAGCTAAATATTAATTAATGAAGTTATTGTATAGATTTCAATGTGGTATGGGATTGTTTTAGCATAAACTGTTTTTCTTTTGAAATATGAAATTTTGCCATTAAAATAATAGTAAGAAATCTACTTAGAACCAATTATAGTCATAAAGGGAAGAACTTTCCCATAATAGAGGAAGAACATGCAGAGAGAGGGATTGTTTATTCAAAAGAAAGGGCAAGTGAGTCGCCATCTAGAAACTGAGAAAAATAATGTACTTATTTCATTCCTTATTTATCAAAATTAATTCCAGATGAATTAATGATTTAGATGTAAAAATGCAATTTTAAAATCTCCAGAAGAACGCATGAGATAAATTGTCATTATAATCTCAGAGAACATATGCCATGCCTATCTTCTTCACAGTTGTTATACCAGCAACCCAGCCTCTTAACAAATATTTGTTGAATTAGAATGAACTGAATACCAGATCTTAAAGGAGTAAGAGGCATATTCTGTAAAGTGTTCATGAAGGTACAAATAAGAACCTTCTGCCAAAGAGTCTGTGGGGAAACATGGCAGTGCATCTAGTAGTAACTACTTAAATAAATTTCGGGAAGAGACACACTCAGAGCCCCATCTGAGAGAAGTCAAGGGTTTCCTGACAGTGGACTGAGCCCTGAGCCAAAAGCCACAGGATAGTGCCCGCCAGCTCCTTCAGCAGGGAGCTCCTCCACTCAGCACATCTGTCATCCTCAGCACCTGCCCAGCCGAGTTACAGCCAAGAGACTTCCCATTCTGGCTCCCTGGCTGGCCTCCAAAAGGTTGCTCTTGGTGACGCCATCTGCCAGTAGGTATAGAGTATGTCACACAGTCAGTCCTACCCATGACTCTGCAAGGGAGAGCAGGCAAATGTGTGAAGGATGAGCTGGAGCAAAGCTTCAAGTGGTGTGGCACAGCTGTGCACTGCCGAGACACAGCAGCAGGAGTCAGACCAGCTCAGCAGGAAGTTATTAGGGTTGAGGCAGCTTGTTTTGAGCAAAGGAATCTGTCCAATTGAAGCCTAGGCAGCTTTAATGATGGTGGCGGGCTTTGTCCCACAGACGCTATACCCAATAAGCAAAGATGAGCTTCGAGTGGTCTCAAGAGAGAAGGATCACAGATCCCAAACTGATCTTCTCCAACTCCCCTGGCAAAGTGATGATCATCAATCAGTGCTAACAACCTGAAAATAAAAACCCGTACAGCATCTGTGGCAGATTTCAGATTCGCAGCAGAGGTCTTATGCTTGTTCTGAAACTCTAATCTTCTCTAAGAGGAAACTCTGCTGGAAATTTCCCCACAACACCAACAGCCCTTGCTCAATGTTCACCGTTTCTAACATTGGCACATGCATGAATCAGCCAGCAAGACTTTTATAAGGACCCACTATGAGCCCAACTTAGTACTAGTCCCTAATGAAGACTTGAAATTTTTAAAGGAACATACCTCAGTCTTCTATGAGCTTAGAAAATTTCATCATAATTTAAAAGTAAATTTAAGTCACGTTAAATGTTTGGGCAACAATTAAACATGGAAGTATGGTAATGATCATAATTCTAGTAAATAGAAAGACAGATAAAGGGGAAATACAAGTAGGGAAGTGATGTGATCTGGGCATTGGAGGGAAGGGGGGTGGGATGGGTAGGCAGAAGGGAAAGGAAGAACATTGTGAGTGGGAGGAACAGAATGAGTAAGAGCTCAAAAATGGAGGAGAGTTGGCATGAAACGAAGGTCACAGCATCTGATGGAATTCATGAAGCTGTATCTAGAGGGAAGATATTTGGTGATACTGATACTGCCTCAGGTTTTCTTTAAGTTGCCCATTCATTGCACCAGGCTAACTCCAAACTATCCCATTTGAAATAGTTTCTTGAAAATAACAGGCTGGACTATTACTTTGAGTCAAATGTTAGAGCTATGAGGGATCACAATACTTACCCAGGCCATCAATTTATTTCAAGGATTCAGGAAGGTTGTCCTACAAGTTAGTGAGAGCTGCCAGGCCTCCAGATAACCTATTCATGGACCTTTGCCTCTAAGCCATATTTCTTCACATTTTAGGCCTGGGAGCTTTTCCTTCTGGTATTATTATTTCACTGAAGATTGTGCTCCTTAAGAGCATGGATAGCCATCAATGTATCTAGCACAGAGTAATTATTAAGCACAAACTCTGTGCAAGGCATTGGGGCTAACATGATAAATATTATAAAAATGTGGGGTCAGGGGAGAGTAACAACCATGTTCTTGCTTGCATCCATAGTGCTGAATCTAAATGGGTAGTTTTATTCAAAAGCATGTATATTAAGAGACTGCTGTGTAGAATATGAGGATCTAAAGGAAGACAGAGGAGGAGGCAAAAACACATAGCATTTGTTGCAATATAATATGTTAAGTGAAATGACATCAGTGAGCTGTGGGTGCTGATAAACACTGAGGAGGGGTAATTAATCCAGTTTAGGTTTGGGGCAAAGGGTGGCCAGGTGTCAGGGAGTCTTCAAAAGCAAGTTAATATCTGAATTTGGTCTTAAAAAATAAATAGAAGTTAACCAGATGAAGAAAGGGGGATGAAGGAAACAGCAAGAGCAAAGGCATAGAAAAGCAAGACAACACGGCGTGCTGAGAGAGCTGGAGCAGGTCAATATTGGAGAAACATGTTGTTAGAGTCTAGCAGAGGAAAGAAGAAACTGTTGAGCAAGCCATGGGCCAGACCATCAGGGTCTTTGCATATCAGAGCACAGAACTTGATTTTTTATCACAAAGGCTACAGGGATTATTAGAAAATCTAAAGTAGAACAGTGACACGATTAGACATAACACATGGGTCATTGAGGGAGACAAGACTAGAAGCAAAGAGCCCAGTTAGTATCACATCAGGCAAGAAATGATGATGGAACAACAGTAGGGATTAAAAAAATAGAGGGACCAATTTAAAGAGTATTTTGGAAGTAAGTTTTATAAGATTTGGTATGTGAATAACTGGAGATGATGGAAAGAGAAAGATAATCAAGAATGATTCCTAGGTTTCTAATTTGTGTAACTGCTACCACCAAGCTAGAGACTTCTAGAAAAGGAAGACAAGTTCATTTTGAGGTGAACTGAGTTTGAGATACTTTTGAAACATCTGCTTGGGGATTCCTAGCCCACAGGTAGATTAACAAGCGTGAAGTTCAGAGGAGAGAACAGGGCAGGAGGTATGGCTTTAGAAGTCACCAGTCTGTGAGTAGTAGTTACAGTTATGAAAGTAGATGAAAATGAAGAAGATCTAGAATGAGAAAATAATTGAGCTTGGAATGGAGCCCTAGGAAGCAGGAATATCAGGCTGTAGGGAAAGAAAGATGAACCCGTGAAGCAATGGTCAGAGAAGATTTCCAGGGACACACAGGAGAATAGGAAAGCACGTCGATCTTATTTGACCTCACTATAACACTGAGGTCAAATAAGATAAATACAGAGGTTTCCATAAACTTTGCAAGTAGTTATTTATTGATGACTATAACAAGATTCACTTCAAAAAGAGTGGTAGAAATGGAAGACAATTTGTAATGAGTTACAACTGTGAGGTGTGGAAATGAAGACTATGAATTATCAATTTGGGGGTAAAAAGAGGAGGAGAATTGTATGGTACCTTGAAGGGGATACAGTGTCAAAGAAGAGTTTATTTTTTAAGATGATCTTGTTTCTTGGATAATGAGAAGGACTCAGGTACCACAGAAGCTAACGATAAAGGAAAGAGGGGAGAATAGCTGATCAAATTAGTTACCAGAAGTAGTAAGAGGAGAAAGAACCAAAGAGGTTGCCCTTAAGTTACACTTAGAATATTTTTTGAGGACAACATGATATGGAGACATTGTAGTTTCTGAGAGTCCCCATAACACTTGCTACAAACCAAACATGAGAAAGGAAGAGTAAGTAGAAAAGAAAATAAGCTTACTAGTTATTATATAGGAATTAACTGGGATATGATTATGTGTGTTTGGAAGCTGGGAAATCAAGTAGTAAAAGCTAAGTATATTTAAAACTATAAAAAATAACATTAATATAATACTAATGTCTAAAACTGAAACATGGAGTAGACAGTGGAGAAAAGAGGAAATGGTTACCAGTTAACCTTAGTACTGCTCATAGTAGAAAACCAATAGGTTATATATCTAAAGAAGAGGTGACTAAAGGTATTCAACAAAGATAGAAATGTGTCTGTTTTAACAATAATTAAAACTTTGAAATAACAAAAGAAACATCAATAGAAGGCAAAAAAACAACAACAAACCCACATGAGTTTAAAGTAAAAACAACATGAAACAATACCAAATGTGCCCCTCCTGTCCATAAATGCAAGTGGGTTTAACTCACCTAATAAAAAAAGTTATTATCACACTGGTTTCTTTTAATCCCACATCAATTGAATAATATATATCTAAGCAACCAATAAGGAAGATCTTACAGATATGTATTGAACCCTGTTTTCTAATAATAGAGAAGACACCTTCTTTAAGAGAGCACATGGGCCCTAGCCAGCTGACTCAGTTGGTGGGAACATCATCCCGCCCACCAAAGGGTTACAGGCTCGATTCCCAGTCAGGCCACATACCTGGGTAGCTGGTTTAATACCTGGGGTGCATGGGGGGGAGGGATGAGCTGATTGATGTTTCTCCCTTCCTCTCTCTCTTTAAAATCAATGAAAACATGTCTTCAGATGAGGATTAAAAGAGAGAGAGAGAGTACATAGAGCATTTACAAAACTTAACAAAATATTAGGCCACAAAGAAAGTTACAATACATTTTTTAAATGTAAACTATATTTTATTGACCAAAGGGCAATAAAGTTAAAAATGAGTAAGATCTTTTAAAAGTCCTTCTACTTGGAAATGTAAGCAAACACACAAAAACTCATTTAAATCTCATGTGAAGGAGAAAATATAAAAAATGATTGCAGAATTTCCAGAAGTCAACAATAAGTAAAATGCAATATATTTTGTCTAGGGAATACAGGTAAAGTAAATGCTCAAATAAAAATTCATAACTTTATCAATTTATCAATAGAAATGAAAATATGGGTTAAACACTCAACTCCAAAAGTGAGAAAAAGAACAACAAAGACTATCAAAAGAAAGCAGAATAAAAGAATTACTAAATATAAAAGTAGAAATAACTGAGAGAAAAACAGAAATAATAGAGCATTAATAAGTAAATAATCTTATCCTTTGAAAAACATTAATAAAATGGACAAATCTATAGTTATTTTTAATAAATAGGTAGGAAGCACAAAATAAACATAATAAAGAAAAAGATAACCACCAAAATAAAGGATTTTTTTTAAAACCTATGCAATTATATTGGCATAAGTCTTTGCAAATACAGGAGTGGGTAAAAGTAGGTTTATAGTTGTGATTATATGAAACACAGAGTTTATTCTTATATTATTTATTTATTTATTATTGTATTGTTTATTTGTACAACTGTAAACCTACTTTTGCTTACTCTTGCATTTGAAAACCTAGATGGAGTGGGTAACTTCAATCAAAATAAAACGTTGAGGTAGAAATTCCAAAAAGACTGATTACCATACAAGTAACTGAGAGAGTTTTCAAAAAGCTACTCTATAAACCAGCACCAGGAACAGATGGTTTTACATTGAAATGCCACCAAAAAAAATATAGTCTGCTTGCTATGTAAATTGCTCAAGATCAGAGAAAAGGAAGAAATATCATTCAAGAATTTTCTGTCAAATATAAAATATTCATTGACATAAAAGCCATAATAAAGACAGCTATTATTATTCTCACTTATAAAAATTAATGTAAAACTCATAAGTAAAATGTTAGGAATAGAATATTATGTCATATTGAAATAAAATACATCATGATCAAAGAGAATTTATTCTGGGAATTCAAGATGACTTCATAGGAGGAGATCCATTAATATAATTAATCATAGCAATAGGTCAAGTGAGAAATTATATGAACAACTCTAACAATGCCAAAAAGCATTTGAAAAAATTTAACATTTATTTTTGATCAGACATATACAGTCACACATACACACTCATTCACTAAGATAAGAATCAATTAACACATCTTCGTAGGGAAACACTTAAGGCATTCCAATTAATGTAAGAAAAATGCAAAGTTGCCCACCATTTCCATTAATATTTAACATGATACTGGAAAAATTAGTCAATGAAATTAGAAAAGACAAAGTAATTGGGAGTTAAAGCTAGAATCTATATTTAGATAGTAAGTGTGCATATTAAGAAAATTCAAGCAAATCAATGAAAAAAACTACTACAAAAATCAGAGAATGTGGTAAATTAACAGGATATAAAATTAATATATGAAAATCAATAGCTTCCATATAGTATACAAACACTGAAATGTTATGCCATATAAAGGAATAAAGGTTTCAGCTTAAAAAGATAAATTACCTAGGCAATTGTAAAAATCCACATAAGGAAAAATTTTAAACACTACTGAAAGATGAAAAAAGTACACCTAAATAAATGGAAAATCATTCTCTGCTCTTATATGAAGACTCAATATCACTGGAGGGGTCAAGCTTTCACAAAGAAGCAAACAGATAAATTCAAACTAAGGACATTCCTAAGGATGATTACCTTCTTCTCTTCAATAAGTTAATGGTATGAGTTTTAAAAAAAAAGAAGAAGAAGGAAGGGGTGCAGGGAAGGGACAGAGGGGGAAGGAGATTGATCTAGATCAAAGGAAATTTATGATACTATTCAACGTAATTTGAGAGGCTTGTGTGGATCCTAATTAAAATACCAACTTTAAAAAGAATTTTGATAGCCCTGGCCAAGTGGCTCAGTTGTTATTTGAGCTAATCAGGGCACATACCTAGGGTTGCAGTTTCGATCCCTAGTCAGGGCACATATTGGAGGCAACCAATTGATGTTTTTCTCTCTCTTTCTCTCTCTCTCTCTCTCTCTCTCTCTCTCTCTCTCTCTCTCCCCTTCCTCTCTCTCTAAAAATAATAAAAACATATCCTCAGATGAGGATTAATTTTTTTTTATAATTGGGATAGTTGCTGACACCAAAGAATTGTTTTTTATTTTGTTAGATGTGATAACAACATTGTGGCTGTGTAAGAAAATTTTCAGAAATGTGTTCTTAATCACCTAGTCATAAAATAACATATTTATATTTTGCTTTAAAATAATTCATCAAAGAAAGAACCAAAGCAATAGAGATGAAGTAAATACGATAAAATCTTTATTGTATAAGTATATAAATTTGTGGGGCTTTATCTTCTTTTTGAAATATTTATAATACAATTATTTTGTTTTTAAAAAGAATAAGTGGGCTTAAGGGAGGAGTGATTTGGAAGAGTTACTGAGGGAAATGGGAGTGGTTTGAAGAATCGCACAAAGGTCCACCTCAGGGTGAAGGTCCTGACTTGGGTAGGGCCGGTCTTCCTTGGTGTGGGAAAAGAAAAGATAGATAGGAGCCAGGAGGGAGGTTTTTCACCATGAGTGTGGGAAAAAGAAAGGAGAATCAGACCCTGGCTAGGTGGCTCAGTTGGTTACAGCATCATACTGATACACCAAGGTTGTGGGTTCCATCCCCAGTGAGGGCACATACAAAAATCAACCAATGAGTGCATAAATAGGAAAAACAAATCAATGTCTCTCTCTCTCTCTCTCTCTCTCTCTCTCTCTCTCAAATCAATCAATCAATCAATAATACAGAGGAGAATCAGAGCATTACACACCTTCCCAAAACCAAACATCCAATCACATACAGATCAAGCCAAACTCCAAGGACACCTGCTAGAAAATCTAAGATAAGCTTATCAGTAGTAGGGAAACCAAGAAATGAGGCATAGTGTGGGGCCTGCACAAGGAGCAGCTGAGGCTTATGCAGCCTGAAGGGGAATAAATCTCTCTTCCAAACTTGCACTGATCTCTACACAGATCCTGTTTTTAGGCCTCCTTCTTCACTGCAGTGAACACTGCTCACTCCCTGTTCTGGTCTCGGAGAACAATAGCTGTGTACCTAGTGCTGAATGTAATTAATAATGACACTGGCTGACATTTATTCTAGCAGTTGCCTCATGGCAAGGTAAGCCTGGCTGCACCGGGATTATGTTCTTGAATCCTTATAACAAACGAAGGAGTCTCAGCCGTAGGAGATCCACGTGAGAGAACTCTGATGACCTGACTCCAGGGCTCAAGCCCTTAAACAGGAAGCAGTCCCATAATTATAGCCCCTAGCTTCAACCTCTCTGATTTTCTGTCTAAGAAAACATTTCAACACTCAAACAAGGCATGTTTTTAGGGATTACACTGTGAAAAATCCATGTGAAAAATAAATAATTCACAAATGTTAGGTCTTCAATTATTATTACTAATAAATTACCTGTAAAATATCTCGCGACTCATTGTGACACACGTGTAATAATACTGTGATTGAGAGCTGCACTACCAACCTATTTATTCTCCAAAACACTTCTTAAATTTTTTCTACAAGTAATTAAAGCCCTTAAATTTTCTAATTTATATCATTAATGAATGCCAGATATTCCCAGTAAGTTATAATCTTAAGGGGAAGAATTAATTTTTTTAAAAACTTCTCTTAAAAATGTTTTAATTAAAATATATTTTTAAAACTCTCTAAAACATCTAGAATATGCCAAGAACAAAGAAATCACAAGTATTTTCTGAGAGAATCAAACTACTACTGAAGTGAGAATAGTGAGAACAGGTAATATTAGGGCGGGGCTTTCCTATTTATAAACCCTTCTATGGAGTCATCAGGTTTCTTTCGAAAGTACACAGAAAAGAGTCAGAGACCCCAGTCCTAAAGGGGTCTATTCACTGTGATTGAGCTGGATTTTTTGTCCTGTGTCCTCAGAGAGAGAACATGGCTGGAGACATTTTCTAGAATTATAATTATGTAATTAGAAGCACCTGAGGACAAAGCTGGCTCTAGATTAGTTTAACTCTGCAGCCTAGTGCACTCTAACAGAGCCTCACCAGCCTGTAGCTGCCTAAATAAGATCTTACTACAAGTCACACAGACCTAACTCCATTAACATGTAAATGAAATTGATTGTGCACACCAAAAACATGAATGCTTACCTGGCAATATAACTCAATGCTTAAAAAAAAAAAAGATAACTGATGCAAATTTCTCAGTAAGTATTTCGAAGATAGATAAAAATAAAGTAACTTATCTACCAAGTTGGTCACAATTTAAAAGCTGAGAGCAGAGAACAAACACTTAGAGTGAAGTATGATACGATTGAAAACATTCTGCAAGCGTAAAGATAAGAAAAAAAAAGCCCGAGGCAGGGGGGGGGTGTCAAAGTTGGGGGATGTCCAAAGGGAAGTGGGGGAATGAGACATCTGTAATAGTCTAAATAATAAAAAATAAAATAAAAAGAAAGAAAACATTAGTATGTGCAACATCTAGGATCATTTTCACAAAGGACTCCCGCTTATCTTTTACATTTAAGCAGTTGCAACTTCTTCCTTCTTGGTACTTCCTAGCAGGGAGGTTAAGGACATGAGATTTGGAGCCAGACAGACCTGCTTGGGATCACTCAGTAGATGTTAGCTCCATTCCTACTGTGGGGGAAAGAAACTTTCAGTCCCCTCTCCTGACCCCTCTTCCTCCAGGGATGAAGGACCAGCAGGGCCATATCTTCCTAATGGTAGTGATCCCTCTGTGTTCTGTCCCTCTCTTTCCTGGCATGCACCTTGCTGGTGAATACACAACCCAGACAGTTGGCCCTGTCATCTCCCTCTGGTGCTTTTCTACTACCCACAAACATACAGCTGGATGGGGGAATTACATCCAAGGCCTGTTCCATAAATCAACTAGCTAGCTCTCCACTTCCCTAACTACTTCCTCTATGTTGCTAATAACAGGGTTTCAGATCCCAAAACTTAGAAGGAAGTCAGTGCTAATTATGCTCTAAGCTGAGGCTTCAAAGGAGGAAAATGAAGAATGGATGTCAGGCAGCATTTGGGTATTGATATCATTAATAACACCAGAATCCTACTATAACCCAAATGGTTGTTGTATTATTGTTTTCATTGTTGATGTTATCCACTTCAGAGCCGATAATAATGTGGATAACATCAATCGCCTGACAAAGGTTTCCCATTGTCCTAGGAGTCACCTGCTTCGGTCTATCTTACTTACATATCTCTCCTACTGGTTAATATTTCCTATTATTTTAGGCATTCTGTATTATCGGGCATTGTAGTAGTCATTTTTGTACATCCTTCTTTTATCTTAATATTAATTAATTAGTCTTTAATATTCATCCTGAAAATAGTTATCTCCATTTTATATAAGAGAAAGTGAACAGGTTAAGTAATGTCTAAAAGGACATAGCTTGTGAGTGGAAGACCAAGATCTGAAACGCAGATTTGTTTAATAACAATGAACAAACTTTATACTAATGTCACACTTTTCCATTTCTGCCTTCAACCCCTTGAGAACTTCAGCTGCTTGAGTTTGACGGGAATGGGAACAAAGTCAACCTCCATATATGCTCAAAGTTCCCTCATCTGTTAATTCAATTCCCTTCTCCAAACCATCACACTGATATTATCCCCTATGCCTAACCCATTAAAAAGATTTTTCAACATATGTCAGATATCTTCGCTTCAAAATCAGGGCAGTCATCAATTAGGGCATAAGTCATCCAACTGCCACCTCTTATCACTCTGTGTTTATCACCAAAGCTCATGGACACCGATTTAGGTATAGAAGGAGTAGAGCTCTCTCATCACTGAGATCCTAGACTTATGGGAGGTAGCACTGCTTAAACCTCAGGCCTCCTTTTTTTATGTCAGGAAAGAGAGGAAAAAATACCCAGTTATCGTCATGTGATATTGGCAAAGGCCCCTTTACCTTTGGCAGTTTCTCTGACAACCATCCATTGTTTGTGATATAAGTAATAGCTCCAGGCCTGTCTATCATCTTGAGAAAGTCAGAAATGAAAATACAAGCTTGCAGTTGAGCAAAAGGAAGAAATGTATGCTTGGGGAGCAAGATAGATGATAAGACACTGTATGCTGTGAAACAGTCAGTTCAGTCTGAAAAGATCAAAGAGGGGCCTTTGATTCAAAGAATAACACCAGGCCAGTGAATTTGACTCCATTTGGTTAGAATATTTCTTGAACAATTCCTTCTCAACCACCTTTGTAAACAGTCACCTTCTGACCTCAGGTTTCTTGGGTTGAATACAAATCTTAACAGGAAACCCAAAAGACTATCCACGTTTTTTATTTCATTATAATGCTTGTTATGAGTTCCTTAACAGGAAAGCAGACTCTCCAGGAGGTGTCTACCTGTTCCTGATCCACTGGGACTGACTGGAGGCTTCCTTTCCAAGCCCGTGTGGGATGCACCTCTTCTGTGAGCCCGTACATCACGGTGCTTACCCTCAGCACAATGCCACTGTGTGCTGTAATCACACCTGTCCATGTCCGCTGTCTCTCCTATTGGAATGTGAGAGGGGAACTGTGGCTTTGTTCTCTATATCAAAAGTGCCCAGCCCAAGCTCTTGTGCATAGGTTGGGTGAATGGATTCTTAAATGGAAAGGATGGGATGATATACAAACGAATGAGTGAGCAAGTGAATGAAGGAAGGACTAGCATCACCTCGGGTGCAGGTTTGGGATCTGTTCTGGTCCAGATCAGCCCAATGGGAGGGACCCTTCTGTAGCAGGAGCAGTAGGCCAAGATGATAATATCCACTTACTAATTTCACTATAGAAGGAAATAAATTCCACCCTTTTCCCCAAATACCAATATATTAGCCCCAAAGTTTTCCAAACCTTAGTGTAACCTCTTCCTCCTCCCTCATTGAGATGTGTCTAGACATAGGCTGTACACCTAAGACACCAGGGCTGCCCCCCAAATACCACTTCTCTCAGGTCAGAACTCATCACACATCACAAGTTCTCCAGCTTCATCCAGCAGGACCCAAAAAACCGCACTTCAACTTCAGAAGCCAGGAGATAAAAGGCAGGAGGAATAAAAAACAGAAATATCTCAACCAAAAACCTAGGGGCACTCCTTATGCCCCTAAGGGCAGAATGAACCATTGGACTGATGCCAGAAGTGGTGAGAAGTGTGTTCCAGGACAAACTGCAATCTTTTTTTTAATTAAATCTTTATTATTCAGATTATTACAGTTGTTCCTCTTTTTTCCCCCCATAGCTCCTCTCCACC